>NW_018164932.1:134104-167061 GCF_001263595.1 Phalaenopsis equestris
GGAAGAGGCTCTCACCCTCGCCGGTGCTTCCAATGTTGGAGACTTCCTTCCTCCAGTGGTCGGGTGGTTTGCACGACACAGATTGCGGAGTAGAATCACTCATATTCATAATTACAAAGACAATTTTATACAAGCACTTATAGAAGAGCGCAGGCGGAAGATGAAAAAAGAAGAAGCAGGGGAGTTAGAACAGAAAAAAAGGATCAATGAAACAATGATAGACGCTATATTATCACTCCAAAAAACCCATGCTGAACAATACGACGATCATTTCATCAAGTCTCTTGTTACGGTATCTTAAATCTAAATCTAAACCTCTCCATTCTTCTTTTCACTTCCTCCCTGATTAACCCTTTCTCCATCGCACTTGCAGACTTTGTTATCGGCGGGAACAGACACCTCCTCAAACACAATAGAATGGGCGATGTCTCTCCTGCTAAACAATCCAGAGATCCTGGATAAAGTAAGTGCAGAAATTGATGAGAAAGTAGAGAATGGTCGTCTGCTAGATGAATCAGATCTCATCAAACTCCCATATCTTCACTGCGTCATCAACGAGACGCTTCGAATGTATCCTGTAGGTCCTCTTCTTGTACCTCACGAATCGCTGGAAGAATGCAAGGTCGGAGGCTATAATATACCAAAAGGAACCATGCTTTTAGTGAATGCTTATAAGATTCAGAGGGATCCGATGATATGGCCGGAACCCACTCGCTTTCTTCCTGAAAGATTTCTTGAAAAAAATAAAGTGGAGGGGGGGAAGATGATTCCGTTTGGAATGGGGAGAAGAAGATGTCCAGGGGAAGGACTTGCCATGAGAGAGGTTGGTCTGGTTTTGGGTACTTTGATTCAGTGTTTTGAGTGGAGAAGAATTGGAAAGGAGGAGGTGGACATGGAGGAAGGTGCAGGCCTCCTAATGCCTAAAGTCATTCCTCTGGAAGCACTGTGCAAGCCACGCCAAACCATGATTTCTGCTTTGTCTGGGCTTTAAAAATAAATTTATGTCTGAAAATGTCAAAATTTCACATTAAACTTGGACCTCTAATGGTCTGATTAGGAGAGTAGATCTGTTAAATTAAACTTGTGTAAGAAATGCAGAGGTAGACCTCCGAAGACTTAGGCTTATTGTATTAAAATGACCTTTATTTATTAGAACTAAGGTTTTGTTTGGCGCAGCTGCCCCAGGAAGTTGCTGCGGAGAATCGGACTGTTTGTTTGGTGCAGCTGTGTGAAAATAATTGTGGGTCAGCTGTTATTGGAAGAATGACCATGCTACCCCTGTTTGGTAAAACTGTTTAAAAATAAACTGTGATCATGATATTTTTTATACTTCTGAAGCAGAATCAAAGGAGTGTGATAGCTTGTGGCCTAAAACAATAGCTCTGTATTACATTAATATATGATATATTATTAACTATTTGTTTGGGAGAAACATAAATTAATTTTATATATATCTTTTTTTTCTCTTAGAATTCCAACTATCTGTTAGCTTTATTGTTAGCATTTTTAAATACAATAAATTTAATTTCAAGTAAAAAAAAATGAAAATTAAATTTATATGTTTATTTGAAAAAAAAATAATTTTCATCTACTTTAAACTGCACTAAGAAAAAGTGCTTGAAAAATAATTTTAGGAGTTTAAACCTTGGAAAGCAACTCTATCAGAACAAGCAGTGCATCCTTTTATAGTAGAATTGCAAAAGAAATGACAATTGAAACTGAATTTTCCTATATATATTTGCTTATATTATTTTCTTCAAGAGAATCTCTCATAAAAATGCTTAACCCCACTCAAATCCTCATCTATGTACATCTGGAGAAGGTCAGGCTTGATGCTTATGGATTGCATAGTAAATGTGGATGGCTTGGACATGAGGCGAAGTGGGGAAGAAAATAGAGCGGGAAAGTTGTATCGTGAGGGTTCGGCCTCCCAAGTGATGGTTTCGGGTGAAAATGAGAGAGGAGATAGGGACATAGAAGGGGGGTGAAGCAGATTACTCTGAAAGAAGATGAGGCTTCACGCGACAGTGGAAGATGCGTCTCCTTTGGTGACGGTGGAAGAAAGAAGCAGCACATCGCAAGATGATCGGGAGCAGCGGACGGGCGGGAACGCGAGACGAGATGCTAGGGAGGAGCAAAGGGGAAATAGTAGAGCGGAAACGCGAACCGCGTGGTCGATCCCGCGGTAAAAAATACGGCGCGGTCTTGGTCGAAGGCGAGAGGCAAGACGGTGCGAGAAGAAGAACGCTAGGGCAAAGGCGGCAATTTGGAATATTTAGCGGGCGAAAGTTGGGGCCGCAGGGTCGATCCTTCGGCCCGCTTTGACGTCCTTCTTCTACAAAGCCGGGAGCCAAACAATAGCTTCTCGCGATTTGTTGCCGCGCCACGTGAGAAAAGTTGCCCCAAACAGAGCCAAATGAAAATATGACATTAAATAGGATGACATTAAATAGGACGGACGCAATGGAAAAAAAGGATTAATGTAGCCGACCCCACGTAGTGGCATTAAGACTTTGTTGTTGTCGTTGTTGTTATGAAAATGTGTATTTTATTTTTAAATAATAGGTTATAGTACTATTTTTAATATTGTATAAAAAAATTTGAGTGTTTAGATATGTAATTATTAAAGTTTGGATGTTTGATGTGAGAATAAGTAAGAATTGCATGGTATATATTTGACTCACCCGTTTAATTTTTAATTTTTTATATTATTTCGTTTCAGTTCTGACTTAAAATAAAATATATTTGACATATTTTATTAGTATATAAGTATTTTTAAAAATAATTAAAATGTTTAAAAATTATTTTGAGTGTTTTCAAAAATATACTAATTAATTTTAATATATATATATTAATAAAATTAATTAGTATATTTTTGAAAACACTCAAAATAATTTTTAAACATTTTAATTATTTTTAAAAATACTTATATATATATACATATGTGTGTATCTGCGAACGAGCACTTAGGGTGACAAGTTTGTATACAACTGTGTTGCCAGTCATAAGACTCCTCTAACATGGGTTTGATGCTTACGAGGACGGCTAACACATATGGAGAATGGTATTTCCCAATACCACCTTTTTAGTATATATATATATATATATATCCTAAAAGGTGGTATTGATCCAAATAGAAATTTATATTTGACAGAGATCCAAATACTGATTTCCCATGTGTTATAACCCATGATGAAAGTTTGCTCCATGTGCCTAAATATTTGAGAACCTGGCGTCACTGGGATCGAACCCGTGTCCTAAACGCCACCAACCAACTGGCCACGGCTTGTGGCACACCCTTTATATATATATATATATTCTATTTTCTAATTTTATTTAATAAGGATTAAATTTTGATTTAAAATAAACATATTTGATTAAACTAGTCATTTTAAAAAATACTCAAAATAGCTTTTAAATGATTGTAGTACTTTTTAAAATAATTCAATTTATTCTTTAAAATAAAAATATAAAATTATAAAAAAAATATTCTAATCAAATTTATTAGACATTCAAATTCTAAACGTAATATTTTCTTCGATACATTTGTAATAAACTCCACGGTACAAGTTACCATATGTTGGTCCTGTGGTACAACATAAAGGGGTAAACCAATGTGATTTAGGGCCCGTTTGGTTCGACTTTTTTGGTGTGGCGCTGTGTACGACAACTGCTTCATCCCGCAGTCGTTCATTTGGTTCGTAGCTTTGCAGCGAAACTTTCACAAAGCTTAGAGAAAGCCGGTCGCGGCATTAACCTCGCGGCCCCGCTTTCGCCCTGAAAATTTGTCCCGCTTTATCCACTTTACCCCTTTCGTTTCTCTTCTACCCTAATTGCTTCCCTCGTGGCTCTCCTTTGTCGTCTTACTTGGTAGCCCCTCGATCGACAGATCTAAGGTATAACGAGCAATTTTCTTCTTCTAATCGCAGATATGAGGAAGCTTATGGGTTTTTTCGAATGTGATGTTTTCTTCTTCTTATCTCCTTCCTATTTCTGCGATTTTTTGTTTATTCCTTCTCAAGATGCGGTGGATATGTACATTAGCGCATGCAACCTGTTTGTTTTTTACCGGTTGCTTCACTAGGGTTTTGCCTTTTCTTTCCCTTCCCGTTTGAGCAATTCTTATTTATTTCATCTAAGGCAGTGGTTGATTCACTGATGTTTTGCTCTGAGACATTACATTTGTGGAAGTTATGAGGAAAAGGCACTGACTTTGTGGGCAATTGATGCCAAGCAATTGGTGCCAGGTTAACATGGGCATTTCCTTGCAATAAACTTCTTGTTTATGGAGTCACATGCCACTCGATTTAAGATTTCTGTTATGTTTTACAGTAATCCAAAAAAAATAGATGTCTTCAATAACCTCACATATGTTTCTCTGCCATGGACAGTGCATGAACAACAAACAAATCTTTTTTTAAGCTTAGAAAAATTTTAGTAAGTGTTTCAAAGTAAAACATTGATCCTGTCTTTTACTGGTTAAAAGAATGGAATGTATATTTTTTTAGCTATGAAACATAAGAATTGAGTGAAACGGATTGAGGCATAAGAATTGAGTAGCATGCATGAAAATTTTCCTTCCTTTTTAAATATGTTGGAGCATAGGCCAAATAGTGAAACGGATTGGGGCATAGCCTAGTTAAAACATAGCTGTTAAATATTGCTGGTGTGTTTTCTAATTTTGTGGTGGTTTTAAATATGTTGAATCCTTTTATATATTGTAGACATGATTTAAGTTGAGCATATGTACAACAGAGGAGTCTTTGTTGATATGATTCAAAAATTTCAGCTAGTATTTCAATAAAATATTGCATTAGTTTCCCGTGAACGTAGGTCAGTTGACTGAACCACGTAAATTCCTGTGTTCTTTTATATTTACATTTCTTGTTTGGTTTATTGCTTGCAACATGTTTATATTCATTCTTTCATTCGTTTAGCAATGTTTAAATTTATTATATTAATTCATGTTAAATGTTACTTTTTGGTGGTATTATTAGCATGGCTAATAAAAACAAAAAGGTTGTCACTCCTGCACTTTGGGAGAATGACACCAAATTAATATTCTCTGACCTATGTATATATGAAATTGATAAGGGAAATAGGCCAACAACATTTTTCAATAAGGAAAGTTTGGAAGGTTGGGATAACATCGTTAGCACATTCAAGAAGATGACAGGTATGGAATATGATAGACTCCAATTGAAGAATAAATAGGATCAGCTTAAGAAATATTGGAAACTGTGGAGTGATTTGAAGGGGATAATATGAAGGGATCCGATGAATAGAATAATTGAGGCGTCATAGGAGTGGTGGCAAGAAAGGCTTACAGTAAGATATTATTGAGTACTTCTTTTTAATTTTAATAAGTTCTATTTTTGATTTCTAATAACCTTTCATTCTCTTTTACAGATTGTTTCTACGGCGGCAAAGAAGAAGAAGTTCAGATTGGTTGGGATTGAACCAGAATTGGAGGGCAAGTTACAAATGATGTTTGGTGAGGTGGTAGCTACAGGGAATATTTTCAGCTGCCCTAGCCAAACAGTTTTTGAAACAAACCTCGAGAATGTGGTCGTGGAATTATCAAATGATTCTACAGAATTCCGCAGTGTTGAGCCACATAAAATTCAATCCACCAACCATGTGAAGCGCCCCCGGAACGAAAGCAAGAGAAAGAGTGGACCTGTATCTATGAGGGAGCAGCTCTCATACCTAGTGGACTCATCTAATGATGCCCCTCACAGAGTTCAAAAAACCTCGGTTCATGAGGTCATTGGACTTCTTGAAGAAGATCCAGAATTTACAGGGGATCGTGATTTTTTTCTACTTTGTTGTAGACCTCTTTCATGATTCCCTCAATCGAGACTTCTTCACAGCACTAAGCAAAGAGCGATGACTGGAATGCATACTCTATTATTATAACCGTCGTGACTTGTCAAGTTGACCTCCTCATTAGTTGACATTGTGGTTGTTTGTGATTTGATACTAGACTGATGCACTTCATTCCATATATGATTACTCCTGAATGTATACTTTTTCATTTGTGGTTGTTCGTCATTTTTATGAAACTGATTTACTTCATTCCAAAGGATGTTTAAGTTATTTGTTTTCCAAATATAGTTCATATGTGTGGTTGTTTTATTCCATCTATGAGCTTAACTATATTTAAGTATAATGTATAGTTCATACCGTCATGGACCTAGAGGAAGTCCGACGCCGATGGCGAAATGCAGTCATAAATAAACTAGTGCATTACTATAATACGTATGTCGACCGTGAGCCGTGCTACACATCATCTCAGATTGGAGACAAATGGATAAGAGAAATGATTTTAGGGCACCCAACGAGATTTCGAAACATCTTCTGCATGTCCCAAGGTGTTTTCAGTGATCTATTATTAGATCTAAAAACTTCTCATGGACTTCACGGATCTTCTAGGACAACAGACCGTGAAGTATTGGGCATAACACTTTATATTTTATCACAGAACGAGTCAATGTGGGGAGTCATTGAACGCTTCCAACACTCATCTGAAACAATAAGTAGATATTTCTCAGTTGGTTTGAGTTCTCTTGTCAGTCTAGCACAAGCCATAACAAAACCCACAGATCCAACATTTGCAAGAACGCCAGTAGAGATCCGCAACGATGCCTGATACATGTCATATTTCAAGGTAGACATTCATACTTCAAATAAATATATTGGATTGTATATTGAAATGATTCCACTTATTCGTAAAGGGTTGCATCGGCGCAATCGATTGAACACACGTTCATGCTAGGGTGTCGGATAACGAGAATGTTGCATTTATCAGTCGTTCTGGAACCACAACTCAAAATATCATGACAGTATGTGATTTCAACATGTGTTTTACATTTGCATTGGCTGGATGGGAGGGATGGGAGGAGGATGGGAGGACAGCGCACATGATAGTAGAATTTTTAAAATTGCAACGAGAAATCCAGAGTACAATTTTCTTCACCCACCGCATGGTTAGCTCCTTACTAATACAAGTAGATTTTTGTTTTGTATGCTCACCTAAAGTTTATAATTTTGTAGGGAAGTATTATTTGGTGGATGCTAGCTACCCAATGCAGAGGGGGTACCTTAAACCCTATCCTGACACAAGGTATCATGTTCCAGATTTTCAGAGAGCCAAAAATCGTACAAGAACTAGAAAAGAGGTCTTTAATAAAAGACATTCATCCTTGCGAGACGTAATTGAGAGGATTTTTGGAGTTTGGAAGAACAAATGGGTCATACTTCAAGATATGTCACCCTATCCGTTTCCAAAACAGGTGCATATAATGTTAGCCACCCTATGGCCCTTAATAACTATATTAGGCGGCATCCAACTCGAGCTGATGTTGATTTCGAGCGTGTTGATGTCAATGACGAGGAATGACATGTCAATGACGAGGAAGTGCCAGTCGAAGCTTTTGAATACCGCATTGGCCAATCTCTATCACGGGAGGAGAACTAGAATGCCTCAATTTGCACAAAAGATGGGGAGGGTGCGAATGAAATGGCAGCCCATCATGAGGAGATCACCACCTCATTAGTTGGAGAGTGATTATTTGGATTCATATATGTTATAAACATAATATGATTTAATATAATGTTTGTTTTCAAACAAATATTTCAATTTTATTGAGTTTTAATGAGTTTTTTTTTTATTACCTAATATGTTACTAATTATGTTTTATGTTGCATTGCTTTTCAGGATAATATGAGTTCAAGGATGTCTCCTACCTCCCGACGAGTGGTTTGTCATTGTGGCCTGCAAACCCCACTTTTGACCTCACGACAGGCACACAGCTACGGTAGGAATGCTATGGTATGAAGTTTTATACATGCCCCTGAAGCATTGTCGATCAATGCAGATTTTTCCGATGGGCGGACAGTTTCTCTGATGCTGAGGATGATGCTGGCAGCGATTTGCGAGTTTCAGATGACAAAGGGTAGACACGGAAGCTACAGCGTGTCATTGTTAGAAATAACATTACCATTATGCTACTCGTTGTGGTCATACCATACTTTTACAGTTTTTTTTTTCATTTTGCTTCTCCTAGCTAGTGGTTGAGGTGTATTTATATACTATGGGCTATTTTGGATGTACGAAACTGTATGAGTTCCTATGTTTTTATGTATGAAAACACAACTTCATATGGCTTGAGGTGCTTTTATATATTTTACATTTTATAATTCTATAATATATGTTAAGGACTGTTGTGTCAGTGTCCCCGTGTGCGTGATCGTGCTTCATAGCTTTATAGGGCCTTAAATAGCCTGAAGGAATAATACACAAGCGGTGGTTATCGATGTGACTTCCACTGAGGGAATAGCAGAGTTCGTTGGGGAAGTAGAGGCTACTCAGTTGTTGTGATGTAAGATCGACGACAGAGGTCATGTGCCAGAAAAATTGATGCCAGCAATGTTGGTTGTGGCAGCCCGACCACAATAGTTTAACGACAATGGTCGGGTAGTAATGGTTTGGCGATGGGGGCTACTTGACAGTACTGGCTCGGCAATGGCAACAACGGTGGTTTAACTGCGACAATAATGGTGATCGAGCGATGTTTCGTCGATGGTGGCAGCCTGGCGACGGTGGTCTGGCAGCGACTACAAGGTGGTCAAGCAATGATGGTCTGATGATAGTGGTGACCTGACAGCAGTGGTCCACGACAATGGTCTGTCGATGACGATGGTAGTATTTGGGTAGCAGTGGTTCAACAATTGAGGCGACCCGACTGCGGTGGTCCAAAAATGACATTGGTAGTGGTCGAGCAATGGTGGTTCGATGATGGTGACGACCCAACGACAGTGCTCTGAGGTGGTGGAGCTCAGGAACCCTAGAAAATTTGGAGCGCCTCAGTCTCTTCCTCCCCCCCTCTTCATGATGGGAGTGAGGCGCTATTTATAGATTTTGAGAATGTCATCCATAAATATTGTTAGACTCTAGATTACTCCATCGGACGACCCAAAATATTTGATCGAACGATATTTTAAGCGTATTTGAGTTACATAGTGATATCAGAATTAAGCGATATTAGACTTGTTGGATTCTCCTCATTGGGACACTCGATTTTACTATAAATTTGTCAGATTTGGAGATCATTTTGTCCCCTAAAATATGTCTCAAATATTCTTACTATATTCCAAGTGCATGATCTGGGATCACTTGGACCCTGATCGAGCTATGTTTGATATCAAACCCCAGATTGAGCTATGTTTGATATCAATCGACTCATCTATTTAGACACTTCATTTGAATTGGATTAGAGATTATTAAATATTTTAGAGTTGTTTGTCTCAACTTGCATCGAGTCTTTCTGCGTGATTAAGATAATTTTCTTAGAACATATCAAGAATAAAAACCAATAATAATTAAAATGAAATAGAATCCCGGAAAAGATGAGGAAATTGATCTCTACATAAGATCATGACAATTTAACAAGGGTAGCCCATCTGCTTTCAATTTATTGATCACTAAGAACTGTTCCAAAGAAATTTATTGCCAATGATATTCCTTGTCAAGAAGTTTATGGAGTGAACTTTGAAAACAGTTGGACATGCTATTAGCTTTTAGCGGTATATCTTGTCAATACTGCTCCTGTATATGACCATGAAATTTACTGCTTTTTTACTGCGAAGAATGAAATCAATCCGCATTTTTATCATAATACTGTTTGTTTCTTGGAATTTTGATAAAAATAAGCTTTTCTCTGCGCCTCTAAGGAAATCTTCTGTCCTCTTCATGCTTAATTTAATTCGCTTTATGAGCCATTTTCTACGCCCTATCAGTGTAGCTTCTATGATGGTTCAATTTTGAGACAAAATGTTTTCTACCTTTACTTTGCTTGTTTGAGTTTTCATGCAAGTTTATCAATTTTTATTTTCATTCTTAACTAGACTTTTGTGTGTGCGGTTATCTTGGGCCTCTTATTGGTGTTTTTGTTTAACTTCTCACAGTCGGCAGATATGATTTGCTAGTAAAGATTTGGAACTGCATACAAAATATATTCTTGGCGGGCCTGAATCAATCTTTGATGTTGATCAAGGAGTAGGAAGGAAAACACAAGTTATTCCTCCCTTGTTAGAGGACAGATTTCCTTGCAGTTTCAGTCATATATTTGGAGGTTTTCCTTATTATTTTCTTCATTAGTTTTTTTTTTTTTTAGTGTTTTCTTTTTGCTAATCCAAAATTTATTGTGCTTAATTTTGTTATGGGTGCCTTGTAGGTGGATATGCAGCTGGATACTACAGTTACAAGGTATGGAGCCTCGAGCCTTGATTTTTCCTCTTTGCTCTTGTCATTCATTCTCAAGTCATGGCTATTGGAAAAGTGTTCTTGGGCACTCAAGTATAATTTATTTTAATTTTAGTGCCAAAATGGAAGATTTCTTATATTGTAATTTGTGAAGTCATGTGCTTTTAGCATTATCTTGATACTCACAATTTCAATCTCTTGGTCAATCATGTCAATTAGGGAAGCTTCAAAATAGGAGATGGTTTCCGGAGTAGCATGTCAAATAAATGTACTTACCTATAACTAAATCAATTTGGCAATTACAATTTATTGATAATATAACTAAATCAATTTGGCAATTACAATTTATTGATAATATTATTGATGATGCTATGAGTATGTTGATATATTAAGTTTTCAGGCTTTATCCAAGTGCTATATTTTTATCTTATTTGTTAAAAACTTATGTATCATATAGTTAAATATGCGGCACCGCTCTAGGGCTCCAACAAAATGAAAGAGGTTTGACGCACTAGCCGGTGTTTTAGAGGGGTAAGGTGAGAGGATTATGTTTGAACGACGAGGTTTTGAAAGGGAGAAGTACGATTCAGCTGCTTTTCAGGGAGGAGACAGTGGAGAAGTAGTTGTAGTTGTGTTCTTGTCGATGAGACAAACATTGAGGACATTCCACCATTTGCACTCTAACAAGATACAACTACCCTACTTGCAAAAGCAAGGATACAATGCTTCTAAAGGTGAAAAATCTTGAAGTAACACAATAGAAGTAACACAATAACAGACAAGTTGTCTCCACCAGTCCAAAGCAAGCAATATATAATAAGAAGCCCTAAAGGACTGGCTGGCCCAGTATGGTTGGGAAAAACCTGAACCAAACCGACCTAGATTATGCAGAACAGTCCTAGGATGGACATCTTGGGTTCACTCCTGCTGGAACAGAAAATGTTGCTCCCGCTTCACTCCTTGTGCAGTAGGGGCTTTGCTTTCACCAGCGGAATCACTTAAATCATCATAGCATGTCGAAAAAATCAGCAACATTTGAAGAATAGCAGAAATATTTTAATCTCCCGATAGATGAATTTTGCAAGCATTGTCACTAATCCTCTCGTCAACTCTGAAGGGATCATCAGTTCTAAGCTTGATCTTTCCAAATGAACCTGCAGAATATCGCTCCATATTTAGCCTTACACCAATTCAGCTTACTCGAAGACCATTGCTTTCCTGGACTTGTTAATGTGCTTTTAATACTTGGTTTTACTTGATAATTTCTTACTTCAATAGAGGCTATTTTAAAATCACTTTTAAATGTATTTTTTGCAATTTATTTGAACTAGGGGAATAAATAAATTAAAATCATCAAACAAATTACAAGATATGGTTTAGCCTATTCGAGTCCACCTATTGGGAGGAAGATGTCATGGGCATGAGAAATGTTGTAAAAAAGAGAAGGCAAGGAGGGGGGCATTGAAGAGTGTTACATGCTCTTGAGACGGCATCTATGCGTTTTAGGGGTGTACATCTGGTAGAAACACAGCTCGTTGCACCTGTCTCTTGCCCTTTTTTTTCATTTCTTTCTACATTTCAAGGGTTGCTTGCCTTTTTTTGCCTGAGGTCAAGCTTTAAAAATACCTTTTGATGCACAAATACAAGGATAAGCAATTTCTAATATAGCCGGCGGGAAAACAACTGAGGATCATGGATAAATATTGTAGCAACTACTAGAAGGTAAAAAATTACTAACCAAATATAGGAAAACTGAAGAAATCGCTGGTTCTACCTGTCTCTGAATTCAGAGGGACCACTGGTTCTTACCAAGATGGACGGGGGAGGAAGAGTATGCGGTCGAGAGAGCTATTGGGTGATTTATTTATTTATTTATTTATTTTCCTTGGGGAGTTCTCCAGTGTAGAATGTGTCTGTATGGTTCCTAGCCAAATAGTGACATTTTTTCTATGGCTCGTTTAGCTTCTTGCAAGTTAAAGGAATGTTTGAGAATTGGATGTAATTAGAAGAAAGCATAGTTTATACCCCAAAAAACTCCTATCATCTAAGGTTTCAATTGTTGATTACAAAATGAGTGAAATTGAAACCATGATTGAAGATTTTGCAATAAGGCCCCTGAGGGCTTGACCCGCCCAACTAATGTAGGCAAGGTTGTAACAGCCTTTCTTCAGTTTTCTAACACTTTTTGGGCTTCAAAGTCAAAAAACTCTGGCATCTGCTAACTATGCTATGGCGAGTTTCAACTGATCTGTGCCCAGCTCTCATTAGGTTATGGTGATTACCAATTTAGTTTCAAGGACTGATAGTTGGGCTCTGGCCAAAAAAAAGGAAAGGAGTTCAGAGCAGATATGCATCCGCTTAAGCAATGGATTGAAATTTATTGTTAAAACTGCAGCCGAACCAGTAGTTTTTCAATTTTTTCATTCAGAAGTAAGATTTGCAAATTTCGTTATAATTTTAATCTTCATTCAACCAAATGAGACCTTATTACAAATATGACAAGATTTCAATTTATCATTACTAATTCGGTAGGCGAACATTTTCCCTGATGTTTCATTGATCATTGCCTGCTTGTTTTAGAAATGCCTTTAAAAGTTTTCTTATGGGCTTTCTTCTGCTATCTATTTATTGGAAAATAAGAAGATATATATACATTGAACTTGCAGTGGGCTGAGGTGCTGTCTGCAGATGCTTTTTCGGCATTTGAGGATGCTGGGTTGGACGACGACAAGGTAATAATTTCTCTGTTTATATGTGTCCAATTATTAACTCATATGGCATACCTATAGCTAATTGATAAGTTCTCTAATTGATAGGTTCGAAAGGTCTTGATTTCATAATTTAGTCTTTTAAATAACCTCAAGACATTTCCTTGTTAATGAATTGAAATGATCTTGGTTTGGTTGGAGATCTCACTTCTCTACTTGTATTTAGTTTTCAAAGATTTTGTTGTGGTTTGATTCCTGTATTTCTGGTTGATAAATCTTGCTATTGTTTCTAAATTAGAGCTTTGGATTGTATTCATTGGTTCTTAAGTTCTCTTTTGTTTTCAGCGTAATGGGTCGAAAGTAGAAGAAATACATGTAAAATGGTTTTATGTCGTAGGTTTACCACAAACTTACTTGATCCACTTCGACTTTCAGCCTAAACTTGTCATTTCTCTGTTGTGACTGAAATTCAGGAAGTTGGATTCCGTTTTAATGTTAATAGCAAAAGTAAACAATAAAAGAACACCTTAATTTTCTTTGCTCAAACTTTTGTTGGTTATAGCACGCCTAGAAGCATTGTTGTTTTTAACGCGTGGTTAGGGTTGTAATCGAGCCGAGTCGAGATAAGTATATCGTAGTTTGGACTTGGTTTGGTATAATTATAAGTTGTTCATGTTCGGCTTGAGCTTTTACATATTATTTAAGCTTGACTTGTTTAATTTTTTCAATGTTTGAACTTGATTTATTTATGGCAAGTGAGCAAATATTTAAACGAATTAATAAATGAGTTAGAAATTCAAATGAATATCTAAATTTTCATATAAATAATATAATAAATAATTTTACGAATCTAAATAAATAAACAATTAAATAAATCATATAAGCAAATAAACTTACCCACATGTTGTTATCTGTGTCTATAATATATATATTCTCATAAGAATGAGTTCAAAGATAGAAAATAATATTGAAACAAGAGCCAAAAAATCTAAATGAACTAATATTATAAAGTAACTCATAATGTGAAACCATTTATCAATCACAGAAATAATTGAAAAAAATCAAAGACAGTTGGATCAAGCATAATATAAGAGAATGAACAAAAAGTAATGTTCACTTTCGGAATTTTATCATGTTAATTTTTAAATAATGAATAATTAATAATAAAATAAATATATAATTAGTAATTAATCTAAAAATATTTTTAATATGATAATATATTACTATTAAATCTATAATTAAATAAATTCTAGCTAACCAAATTTTATTTAAATAATATATCATATATGATACGAGCTATATTCGGGATGGCAATTAAGCACTTAGTGGTGGTGAAGCTCAACAGCAACTCCATTGATGCAAACCAAATTTTTGATGGGGATAACAATGATTCTATGTTTTGCCAATAACTCGATAAATTGATTGAGAGAGAGAGAGTTCATGATTTAGTTTTGGGGAGGCTCACCATATTTTCCATTTATACTCTAATGTCTCTAAATAGAACTTTTTACAGAAATATAAATCATTTAATGACTCAATGACCTCCTATTAAGTATATCATAACCTTAAATCATACTATTCATTACAATTATATAACCACTAATCCATAATCTATTATAGATCCCTAATAGATTGTTTATTGCTTTAGAATGCCATTGGATCTTTGTTTAACTGATGGGCAAAATAACCCTCTAATTTCTCTACAAGGTTTCAATGATCGGTTAATGCAGCACATCAACATAGCCTGTCGAGTCATTATTCAAATTATGCATCTCATTTCATTTTTCCTAGGCTATTGAGTGAAGCAGAAGTGGGTAATCTTACAATTTCGTATTTTATATTTGCAGTTAATCAATCAAAATTTGAATTAATGAAGCTTAATTAATGCTCAATGTCCAAGTTTGACAACATGAAAAATTCCCGTATTTAATTCCCTTCTGTTATAGATGCCAATTTTGACGAGCTCGAGGTGAGCTGGGGACTAGAGGAAGAGCTATATACTTCAGTGTACATAGCTGTTGCAGCTTTAGCTTTGTCTAATTTCTGATTTAGTGAATCAATCTGCTGTAGCTGTTTAATTTTAATGGTGTTTCATTTCTGTGTATTTATTCATCTGTTTGCTGTAGCTGTTTTTTACATTATTTGCTCTGCTTCAGAAGTTGAGATCACTTATTAGGATCTGTTCATGTTTCTTTACTACAATCATGAAGATCTTCTTGAAATAATTCATGATTCATAGCAGAACCAAGCAAATTCAACAATTTGAATCTTCATGTATATTTTCCAGAGTTTCTTTCTACCATTGTCATACATTTTCTTTAATTTCTCTGAAATTTTAGCTCTAATTCATGTTTACTGGATTTAAAAAACTTGTAATTTTTTTCTTATCCAATTTGATTAGGCAATCAAGGAAACTGGTCAGAGGTTCCGAGACACCATTCTCGCTCTTGGAGGTGGGAAACCTCCACTTGAGGTAAGATAAACACGTGGCTTTATATCATCCTTATCCTGGGTTCTTCTGATATAAGTGTAGTGGAAAACAGTTGGGAAGGTTTACATGCTTACCTCTCAGGGTGTGTTTGGGGCAGCTTGTGTTTATATAGATAAGCAGTTTATCCTGAAACGCGGCCCGCGGGTTACCCGCGGGGTTCGACCCGTGACTTGCGTTTAGTATAAAAACCCAACCGCATTGTTGGATAAGCTGTTGAAACGGGCCATCAATTCGTATGTGTTTCATATCTAAGACCTAAACTTCAATTTTTACATATTTTCCTTTTTATTTAACTCTATGACTCTATTTATTTGGCTCCTTTGATCAGGTTTTTGTGGAATTTCGGGGAAGGAACCATCGCCTGAAGCCCTACTCAGACACAATGGATTGTTGCCTGTAGCTGCTTAAACTGCAACATTTTATGATTATGTTTTCCCAAAGGACCATCTATCAACTGCAATCAATATTTCAACCAAGTCCCATTCTATGCCTCTGTTTTAACTATTTATGTTGCGCTGCAAATAAATTGTTTGGGAAATTTACTTGCATCACACAATCCTTATGTATCAACATATTTAGCACCTAAAATTTCATATTTCATATTTATAATATAACATTCTATTGTCATAATTTAATGAATGAAGAATGTGTATTTCACTTGTAACAAAAATTATGAATGTGCTTTTCATTGTATTCAGGATGAATTGTTATGCGGTTTTTGATGTGCGTTGTTACACCGCCTTCGGGGGACATTGTGACACCTTATTCAATGTGTGTTGTTCTGAAATGTTGTGGGTGATGCACTACTTCATAGGGTGCTTATTGCATTAAGCAGAGGGTGATCGATGGTAGTCGATGATGGCCAACGAGCGGTGATCAATGGTGGTTGGCGGTTGCGGGAGCAAGAAACATTCGTCGGGTTTTCTGTCCAAAATCGCATTGGAATTTGATGAAGAGAGTAGGGCTCTATTTGATAAAGTATTGGAGAGGCCCTCCTGCAAGGAATAAATCTGGACCACTCCTTCGAATGGATTGGCAAAATTTCTTTGATTGGCAAAATTTCTTTGATCGGACGAAGTTTTGTAGATATATGTGTGCCTTATCGATGTCAATATATGGCGATCTTATGTTCGTCAGATTTGTTTTATCGAGATGCTGGATTTGATCACAAGTTTGTTAGATTTAAAATTCATTTGATCTTTCAACTAGTCATATAAAGCTTTCAAAAATTGTTTAACAACTTGAATTAGGTTTGATTTTATTCAGATTATACCAATTTCAGTGTTATTAGGTTCGTATTGTCGAGCTGGTCTATTTGCCTCTAAGTTTGTTGAAATTTTAGCTCTAAATGTTTTTTAATTTGAGTTTAAAATTTTGATTGCTTAAAAAATACTACGAAATTCATGCTAATCTTTTCGAGATTTCTTTCAAATGATCGGAGTTATTGATGAATCTCACTAACAATTTAATGTTATTTCATAAAAATTTCTTTATTTTTTCACATTAATTTAAAAAAATTAATGAAATTGAAATCACATTAATTTGTCAAATGACTTAAAAATTATGGAAATCTGCTCCAAAATGCGTGTAATAAAAAATTATTTATATAATTTTAAATATATGGCCGAGCAGTGGCTTATCTCAAAGCACGGCTACGTGGACAATAAATTATTTTAAATTTTCAATCATTGTATTGATATATTGATTGAAAATAAAATAAAATTATAGCTTTTCCCGGTCTTCTCTATCATGCAGAACATGAAATTATGCCACATAGACAAAATTTTATTTATTAAGACAAAATTGTATTTTTATTAATTTAACTTCAACAAATTTGCCTTTAATTCTTACATATTTACATTTTTTATATTTAAATTTGATATTTTTTTTACATTCATGTCACCCAATCTTTGAAATTACAAAAAACATATGCAATTGACCCAAATCACTACATTTAGGGTCTGTTTGGCGCAGCTGCAGTTTCTCAGCTTTTCAGCTGCAGCTGCGCTACCTCAGGAAGCATCCCGCAGGAAGCATCTGGGGGGAAGCAGCTGCGGGGAAGCTGGCTGTCTGTTTGGTGAAGCTGCGTAAAAAATGCTGTGGGCCAGCTGTTTCATGTAAAAATGATCAAACTACCAATGTTTGTTAAAACTATTTTTAATTTTTGATTTATTTGTATAAATATGAGTGTAATATACATAAAATTTATAAAAATATTATTTCTTAATTAATTAAATGAAATAAATTGTTTTTAATATTCGTTTTTATAGATAATTTTTAAAAAATATTTTGTAATTTTGAAAACATATAGGTTTAAAATTTATTTTTATCTATATATCAATGTATACAAATATTAATTCATCTATACATATAAAAATTTACAAACATATATTTTAGAAGCATAAAATGTAAAATATATAAAAGCAGCTCAAGCCATATGAAGTCGTGTTTTCATACATAAAGACGTAGGAAATCATACAGTTTCGTACATCCAAAATAGCCCAAAGTACATAAATACAACTCAACCACTAGCTAGGAGAAGCAGAATAAAAAAAAAACTGTAAATCTATGACCACAACGAGTGGCATAATGGTAATGTTATTTCTAACAATGACACGCTGTAGCTCCCGTGTCTGTTGTTTGTCATCTGAAACTCACAAATTATCTGAAACTCACAAATCGCTACCAACATCATCCTCAATATCAGAGAAACTGTCTACCCATCGAAAAAATCTGCATTGATCCGCAATGCTTCGGTGGCATGTATAAAACTTCCTACCGTAGTTGCGTGTCTGTCGTGAGGTCAAAAGTGGGGTTTGCAGGTCACAATGACAAACCACTCGTCGAGAAATAGCGGACATCCTTAAACTCATATTATCCTGAAAAGTAATGCAACATAAAACATAATTAGTAACATAATTAGTAACATATTAGGTAATGAAAAAAGAGCTCATTAAAATTGAAATATTTGTTTGAAAACAAATATTATATTAAATTATATTGTGTTTACAGCAGATATGAATCCAAATAATCACTCTCCAACTAATGAGGTAGTGATCTTCTCACGAAGGGCTGTCATTTCATTCGCACCCTCCCCATCTTTCATGCAAATTGAGGCATTGTAGTTCTCCTCTCGTGTAGAGATTGGCCAATGCGGTATTCAAAAGCTTCGACTGGCACTTCCTCGTCATTAACCTTGACACGCTCGAAATCAACATCAGCTCGAGTTCTATGCCGGCTAATATAGTTATTAAGGGTCATTGTGGCTAACACTATATGCATCTGTTTCGGAAATGGCTAAGGTGGCATATCTCGAAGTATGACCCATTTTTTCTTCCAAACTCCAAAAGTCCTCTCAATTACGCTTCGCAAGGATGAATGTCTTTTATTAAAGACCTATTTTCTAGTTCTTGTACGATTGCTGGCTCTCTGAAAATCTGGAATATGATACTTTGTGTCAGGATATGGTTTAAGGTACCCCCTCTGCATTGGGTAGCCAGCATCCACCAAATAATACTTCTCTAAAAACTTATAAACTTTAGGTGAGCATACAAAACAAAAATTTACTTGTATTAGTAAGGAGCTAACCATGTGGTGGGTGAGAAAAATTGTACTCCGGATTTCTCGTTGCAATTTTAAAAATTCTACTATCATGTGTGCTGCCCTCCCATCCAGCCAATGCAAATGTAAAACACATGTTGAAATCACATACTGCCATGATATTTTGAGTTGTGGTTCCAGAATGGCCGATAAATGCAACTTTCTCATTATCCGGCACCCTAGCATGAACGTGCGTTCCATCAATTGCGTCGATGCAACCCTTTACAAATAAGTGGAATATTTCAATATACAATTCAGTAATATTTATTTGAAGTATGAATGTTTGCCTTGAAATATGACATGTATCGGTCATCGTTGTGAATCTCAACTAGCGTTCTTGAAAACGTTGGATCTGTGGGTTTTATTATGGCTTGTGCTAGAATGACAAAAGAACTCAAACAAACTGAAAATTAACTACTTATTGTTTCAGATGAGTGTTGGAAGCGTTCCATGGCTCCCCGCATTGACTCGTTATGTGATAAAATGTAAAGTGTTTTGTCTAATACTTCACGGTCTGTTGTCCTAGAAGATCCGTGAAGTCCGTGAGATGTCCGTGAGATGTATAGATCTAATAATAGATCACTGAAAACATCCTGGGACACTGGGACATGCGGAAGATGTTTTGAAATCTCGTTGGGTGTCCTGAAATTCTCTCATCCATTTGTCTCCAATCTGAGATGATGTGTAACACGACTCACGGTCGACATACGTATTATAGTAATGCACTAGTATATTTATGGCTGCATTTTGCCATCGGCATCAGACTTTCTCTGGGTCCATGACGATATGAACTATACATTATACTTAAATACAATTAAGCTCATAGATGGAATAAAATAAGCACACATATGAACTATAACTGGAAAACAAATAACTTAAACATCTTTTGGAATGAAATAAATCAGTTTCATAAAAAAGACAAACAACCACAAATGAAAAAGTCTACTTTCAGGAGTAATCATAGATGAAATGAAGTGCATCAGTCTAGTATCAAATCATAAACAACCACAATGTCAACTAATGAGGTGGTCAACTTCACAAGTCATGACAGTTATAATAATAGCGTATGTATTCCAGTCGTCGCTCTTTGCTCAGTGCTGTGAAGAAGTTTTGATGGAGGGAATCGCGAAAGAGGTTTACAGCAAAGTAGAAAAAATCACGATCCCCTGTAAATTCTAGATCTTCTTCAAGAGGCCCAATGACCTCATGAACTGAGGTTTTTTGAACTCTGTGAGGGGCATCATTAGATGAGTCCACTAGGTATGAGAGTTGCTCCCTCATAGATGCAGGTTCACTCTTTCTCTTGCTTTCGTTCCGGGGGCGCTTCGCACGGTTGGTGGATTGAATTTCAAGTGGCTCAACACTGCGGAATTTTGCAGAATCATTTGACAATTCCACGGCCACATTCTCGGGAGTTGTTTCAAAATCTGTTTGGCTAGGGGCAGCTGAAAATTTCCATGTAGCTACCACCCCACCAAACATCATTTGTAATTTGCCCTCCAATTATGGTTTAATCCCAGCCAATCTAAACTTCTTTGCTGCAGGAACAATCAGTAAAAGAGAATGAAAGGTTAGAAATCAAAAATAGAACTTATTAAAATTAAAAAGAATTACTCAATAATATCTTACTGCAAGCCTTTCTTGTCACCACTCCTCTGACACCTCAATTGTTCTATTTACCGGATCTCATCTTAATCCATTGGAGCCACGCTTCAAATCACTCGACAGTTTCCAATTTTTCTTAAGTTGGTCCCATTTATTCTTTAATTGGAGTCTATCATATTCTCTGTCTGTCATCTCCTTAAATTTGCTAACGATGTTATCCCAACCTTCCTTATTGAAAAATGTTGTTGGTCTATTTCCCTTATCAATTTCACATATGCATAGGTCACAAACACAAAATATTAATTTGGTGTCCTTCTCCCAAAGTGCAAGAGTGACAACCTTTTTGTTTTTATTAGCTATGCTAATAATACCACCAAAAAATAACATTCAACATGAATTAATATAACGAATTTAAACATTGTTAAACAAATGAAAGAATAAATATAAACACGTTGCAAGCAATAAACCAAACAAGAAATATAAATATAAGGGAACACAGGAATTTACGTGGTTCGGTCAACTAACCTACATTCACGGGAAACGAATGCAATATTTTATTGAAATACTGGCTGAAATTTTTGAAGCATATCAACAAGGACTCCTTTGTTGTACATATGCTCAACTTAAACCATGTATACAATATATAAAAGGATCCAACATATTTAAAATCACCACAGAATTAGAAAACCCACCAGCAATATTTAACAACTATGTTTTAACTAGGTTATGCCCCAATCTGTTTCACTATTTAGCCTATGCTCCAACATATTTAAAAAGGAAGGAAATTTTTCATGCATGCCACTCAATTCTTATGCCCCAATCCATTTCACTCAATTCTTATGTTTCATAGCTAAAAAATATACATTTCATTTTTTTAACCAATAAAAGACAGGGCCAATGTTTTACTTTGAAACACTTGCTAAAATTTTTCTAAGCTTAAAAAAGGATTCGTTTGTTGTTCATGCACTCTCCACGGCAGAGAAACATATGTGAGGTTATTGAATACATCTATTTTTTTTTGGATTACTGTAAAACATAACAGAAATCTTAAATCGAGTGGCATGTGACTCCATAAACAAGAAGTTTATTGCAAGGAAATGCCCATGTTAACCTGGCACCAATTGCCCACAAAGTCAGTGTCTTATCCTCCTAACTTCCACAAATGTAATGTCTCAGAGCAAAACATCAGTGAATAAACCACTACCTTAGATAGAATAAACAAGAATGGCTCAAACGGGAAGAGAAAGAAAAGGCAAAACCCTAGTGAAGCAACCGGTAAAAAACAAACAGGTTGCATGCGCTAATGTACAGATCCGCCGCATCTTCAGAAGGAATAAACAAAAAATCGCAGAAACAGGAATGAGATGAGAAGGAGAAAACATCACATTCGAAAAAACTCATAAGCTCCCTCATATCTGTGATTAGAAGAAGAAAATTGCTCGTTATACCTTAGATCTGTCGATCGAGGGGCTACGAAGCAAGACGACGAAGGAGAGTCGCGAGGGAAGCAGTTAGGGTAGAAGAGAAACGAAAGGGGTAAAGTGGATAAAGCGGGGCAAATTTTCAGGGCCAAAGCAAGGTCGCAGGGTTAATGCAGCGGCCCGCTTTCTCTCAGCTTTGCGAAAGTTTTGCCGCAAAGCTACGAACCAAACGACCGACTGCGGGACGAAGCGACTGTCACACACAACGCCGCGCCACAAAAGTCGAACCAAACGGGCCATTATTCTTCTATAATCTTCCGCTTTACTGTAATAGGAGGCTTTGACACCTGTATGGTAATTTGTCAAAATACCAAAGCTCGCTCAGATTCTCCTCTAACTTCCTTCACCGCTGCTCTCTTTTTCGAGATCTTATGTTTTTTAGACTCTTCCAACTGAAGAATGCCCTACATACACTCTCAATGAACAATCAAACAATGACACAATACTTATCCAACATCAAGACACTCGTTGATAATATTGTCGCTACCAATGGGAAACTAGATAGCGAAGATATCATGCTCTACACGCTAAACGGGTTCCACACTACATAACAACTACAACCTATTGATCTAGATGACATTTACTCTCTTCTCTGTAGTATAGAGATCAACATTGTAAGTGATAATCATAAATTTGATCGTCCCTCTAATTCTTAATTTGCTCTCACCACAGCTCGCAGCCCACCGACCTCCAATAGTTGTGATCGAGGTCGAGCTCAACATCCATCTTGGTCTAGGAGAGCCAAAGCACTCCAAGAGTCTCTGTGACATGCGAAATTGGCAATAAATTTGGACAGTCCGCTGAAACTTGTTGGCACTGGTTGAATATGGATTACATACCTACAAAACAAGCTTTGCAACACGGTATTTCTCCTTGGGTCCTCGACTCCAGAACTACAACACATCTTACCTCGGACCTCAATGACCTACACCTAGCTACTCCGACAGCAAGTTATGAACAAGTAAGGATTGGTACTGTTCAATCCATTCTAGTTGCACTACAGGTACGATATCCTTTTAACACCTCACTGTAAGCTTTTTCTACCTCAAATCTAGCATTTTTCATCTCTCTCACACAATATATTATCTGTTCATAAACTTTTTCATAACAATAATGTTTATATTCTTTTTTATTTGAATAGTTTTACGATATTTGATCCCAAGACGAGGCTAACTTTATTCCGTGGAACCAATTTTGAGGGCTTATATTCGACACCTCCACCAAGAAGTCCAATTTCTGGCACAAACGCCTTGGCATTCATATTCAGAATTCATCAAGCTTGTCTCTAAGAGTCAATCAAGTCTAGGCGTAGATATACATACTCCTCTTTGTAATAGTTGCAGTTGCAACACAAGTCATAGACAAACTTTTCTATTTCCTACTTTACATGCACATACACCTACATTCCAATGTATGAGGTCCGACCCCACTTCCATCTACTCAAGGTTATAAATACTATTTGCATCTTATTGTTGATTTTTCACATTTTTTTTGGTATTTCGGATGCTAAACAAATCTGAAACAGCTCACAAATGTGTTTAATTCATTAAAATGATTCACACCCAATTTAATATCACTATTCGTTTTCTTTGATCTGATGGTGGGGCTGAATACAGAAGTACCGCTCTCTAAACATTCATAAACCACAATGCCATACTTCATCAATTCTCATGTCTTCACACTTCAAAACAAATTGGATCTTATGTTTTTATGAATTGACGGCCTGAAATTAGTTTTAAGCTCTGTGTGTTGCTATTTTTTGTGAAACTTTGTTTACTTTAAAGAAGGCATAATATTTCTCTAATTTCTCCTTTTCTCAAAATTCTTTTTTTCAAAGTTTTCACAGATTTGAGGTTCAGCACTCCATAAATTTAAGGGGTGTTTTGAAAGAGCGTTTTTCCTGTCCGGTCACCGTATGTGCGGTCCAGTCACCGCTGCATATCGTCCGTTGTCAGCAGGTATGGTGACCGGACAGAAAAATTTGGCGTTTTGAAATATTCTAGAATTATGCAATGAGATTTAAAGTAAAGGGTTTGTCGTTCTTGTGATGACAATGCACTAGCAACTTGCTCCCAACAATCAGTGTTAATGTTTATCAATTTTTTTCAAAAGTTGTATTCGTTCGATCAGATGAGGAGACAGGCTAAGATATGAAATAGTGAAAGTTTGTCGTTCTTGTGACAGAACTTTGGGAGATGTTCATCTCCAGCTCTTTCACCAAACGAAACTTTTTGCAGACGTCGGTGTTCATTTTAACATACCAATTGATTGTTATAAATTCAAAACACGGCTAAATCTAATGAATTAAAAAAAATATCACTCTAAATTCCTTAATTCAATATGCAATTCACACATTTTATATTTAGTCAACACCTTCTAAAACTTTTTTTTTTTTTTGTTAGAGACAATAAATACTTGATGATAATCTGCTCGTATGCTATGATCTTAGTATTAGAACTTAAGATTTAAGGAGAAGGATGATAGAATTTGATTTTCCGCTCTAAACTCGTCATATTTCTTTGTCATGATTCTATATATGCCCCGGGTTCGTAATACTTCGAGAGTGTTTGTTATTATATTATTTACAGTATTTAATTATGAATTTAGCTTAAATCAACCGAACACCTAAAAAATAATAATAATAATCCAACGATCCATTAAATCCAAAATTCATCACGTTTCGTCTTTCTCTTCCAGCATTTTGTCATTTTTACGACATAAGTTTATATTTAATGAATCTGATTGCGAGTCAAATTTATTGTGTCATCACTTTTGAACTCTTCTATCCCAATATCATTATGCTAAATTTAATTTTATTTTATTTGATAAATTCTATTTAATGTAAAATAAAGTTGCAACCAAACACCGCCAAGAATTTAACTTTGAAATAGGAGTCGAGAGTTTAATAAATTTGGGCATGGGGGACTAAATAAATTTAAATATTTAGGTAAAATTTTAAAATGTTTTTTATTAATAAATTAAAAGCAAAAAATTTTAAATTTAATTTATTTCTTTTAAGTATGATATTTATAGACAATTAAAATATGAAGAATAAACTAAAACTAATGATAACAATTTTATGGGGTAAAATGCATAATTTAATATAATATTAATAGGTTTACTTCATGTCAAAGTCTCCTTTATAAGAACAAGTTCATTGAACATTGAATAGGATAATAAATATAAATAAATTATTATAATTAAATTTAAATAATATAACAATAATACAAAATTAATATTTTCATTTATTAAATACATAATATTTTTATTCAAATTACTTCACTTTTGAATATTTTACATATAATCCCAAGTCATTAATTTTTGAGATATTATATTTCAATTATTTTTTATTTTACTTTTAATATTTTATTTTTAAATGTAACAAGATTTATGTCTTTTTCTAAGAAAGTTGAGCCAAATAATAATAAACTTGATTTGGATCATCAACTACTATGCAGCCAATAAAAGCTTATAAGTCTAACAACTTGGTAGATTTCTAAAATCATGATTCCACTTGTAGTTCCTTAAAATTTGGCATTCTAAGTATAATTAAAATTATTTTATTGTTAAATTTAACAATTATCATAAAAGTGGCAATATATATATATATAAATACTTATTTGAAAATGAATTTGCAGGTTAAAGTCAACAAAGTACATTTCTTGGTGACTAAGTTTATATACTTCTTAATATGTATAATGAAAAGTCCTTATTCTATATTCAAGAATAATTAACCTTAGGCACTATTTTGTCAAAACACTTACATAAAATATGATGCAAAAGCTACTTTATGGTATATATTTTCTTAATTCAGTTTTAAATATAATTTTATTTATTCTTGTAGCCTATAGTTGACACTGTCATTGAAGTGTATCAAGCATCGAATGTGAGAAGTGAAGGGCCGCTACATTTTTCGAAATGTGAGAAGTAGTCGAAATGTGAGAAGTACCGAGCATCGAATGTGAGAAGTAGTCGACAACCAGCGTAAAATTTTTCGAAAAATCATGACACAAATCATTTTAATTATTGTGTAAAGGCTAGGGTGTCCCTTGGAAGAGACGTGTTGTATGATGTGAATACAATGAAAAAAGGGTCGCTACACAGGCGCCCGGGCGTAGTGTCGGATAAACAAGTTCCTACAGTACGGATGGATGCGGGTAAAGTAGTTAGTACATGAAACTAATATTAGAAAAGGATCTTGGAATACAGGTACGCTCACAGGTAAATTAATGGAATTAGTTGATATTATGATTTATAGAAAGATAATATCTTATGTATTCAAAAAATTAAATGGGTTGAAGAAATGATTAAAGAGATTGATAACTTAAATTTTAAACTTTGGTATTCAGGTAGAGTCGCACTAGAATTAGCGTAGGTATAATTATAAATAAGAGTTTGAAAGATAATGTTGTAAAACATAATAGAATTGAAGATAGAACCTTAAGATTACTGTTGATACTAAGATTTTTAATATTATTATTAGTGATTAAGCTCCTCAAGTAGGTTTAGATAAAATCTCTAAAGAAAAATTTTGGAATGACCTAGAAGACTTAATACAAATGATACCTCTTGAAAAAAGAATTTTATTGAAGGAGATTCAAATGGACATATCGGTAGAATAGTAGAAGATTTTAGAAATATTCATGGTGGATATGATTTTGGAGTGATTAATGAAGAAAGTAGGGTCATATTAAATTTTGTTTTAGCATTTGACTTTATTATTATTAATACTTTATTCAATAAAAGATATGTGCATATTTTTATTTATAAGAATGGATCTAATAAAACACAAATTAATTATTTTCTTTTGAGAAGAAGAGATAGTCGAGATTGTAATTGGAATACAAGTACACTCACAGGTAAATTAATGGAATTAGTTGATATTAGTTAGTACATGAAACTAATATTATAATAGAATTTTGGAATACAAGTACGCTCACAGGTAAATTAATGAAATTAGTTGATATTATGATTCATAGAAAGATAACATCTTATGTATTCAAAAAACTAAATGGGTTGAAGAAAATGTTAAAGAGATTGATATTTTAGATTTTAAACTTTGGTATTCAAGTAAGAGTCACACTAGAAATGACGTAAGTATAATTATAGATAAGAATTTGAAAGATCATGTTGTAAAAATTAATAGAATTGAAAATAGAACCTTAAGATTATTGTTGATACTAAGATTTTTAATATTATTATAAGTGATTATGCTCCTCAAGTAGGTTTAAATATAAGCTCTAAAAAAATTTTGAAATGACCTAGAAGACTTAATACAAATGATACCTCTTGAAAAAATATTTTTTATTAAAGAAGATTTAAATAGTCATATTGGTAGAATGGTAGAAGATTTTAGAAATATTCATGGTGGCAATGATTTTGGAGTGATTAATGAAGAAGGTAGCGTCATATTAAATTTTGCTTTAGCATATGACTTTATTATTGTTAATATTTTATTCAATAAAAGATATGTGCATATTATTACTTATAAGAATGGATCTAAGAAAACACAAATTAATTATTTTCTTTTGAGAAGAAGAGATAGTCGAGATTGTAAATATTGTGAGATTGTAAATTCGAGATTGTAAATATTGTAAGGTCATTCCAAGTGAAGATTTAAGTACTCAACATCGATTATTAATTCTAGATTTTAAGATGAAAAGTCATTAAATAAAGAATGTTATGAATCATTATCGTAAAATTATATGGGGCGCCTAAAAAACAAAAATAAAATTATTTTTATGAGTAAACTTCAAGATATCAAGATTTGGGATGCTTATGAAGAAGCAAATTCTATGTGTGATAAAGTAACAAACACTATTAAACTAATGACAAAAGATATACTTGTAGAACCAAAAGAAAAAAAAAATTATAAATAACAATAGTTGGTGGTGGAATAATAATATGTAAGAAAAGATAAAATATATGACGTTATATTACAAAAATTGATTTAAATGTAAAATCTTAGAGAACTGAAAAAAATATAAAATGACCCGTAGAGAGTCTAAGAGAACAATCAGTAATGTTAAAAATTCTGCTTTTGGTGATCTTCAAAATAGATTAGATATTAACGAGGGTAAAAAACATATGTATAAACTAGCAAAACAAAGAGAAAACAAAAATAAAGATTTAACTCAAGTAAAGTGTATTAAAGATGAAAAATCAAAAGTACTTTTCTTAGAAAAAGATATTCAACATTTGAGTTAATTTGATAAACTTTTTAATGAAGTTTCTAAAAGTATGATCAACCTTAGTAATCTTAATATTTAAAAAAATAATAAAATGTTTCATTTTTACAGTCGCATTAGTAAAAAAGAAGTTGAGGAGGCTTTAAAGAAAACTAAGGGTGAAAAGTCTATAGGACCTCATGAGATCTCATTTGAAGTGTGGAAATGTATAGAAAATTTGGGACTTTCTTAGCTTTCTAAACACTTTAATATTTTTTTAAAAAACTAAAAATATTCCTAAGTGAAGGAAAAGTATTTTGGTCTCAATTTTAAAGAATGAAGGGGTTGCACAATAGTGTGTAAATTATAAATAAATTAAGTTGATGTGTCATACTTAAAAATTATGAGAGAGGATAGTTGAACATAGGTAAAGACGTATTACAAAAATTTCTCATAATCAATTTAGATTTATGTCAGGCAGGTCTATTATGGAAGATATGCATTTAGTGAGAGTTTGATGGAGAAGTTTTGGAGAAGTACAGAGAGAATCAAGATGATATACATAAGATTTTTATTGATTTATAAAAAGCTTACGATAAGGTTCTAAGAGATATTCTTTGGAGAGTTCTAGGGAAGAAAGGTGTTGATATGATATATATTCGAGTCATTAAAGATATGTATACTAGAGTTGTAACTTAGTGTTCGAAGAGAAGGAGGATTGACCAAATATTTTTCTATTTCAGTTTGATTGCACCAGAGATCAACTTTAAGCCCATATCTTTTTGCTTTAATTATGGATGCTCTTACTGGAGATTTACAGGAGGATGTATCTTGGTGTATGATTTTCACTGATGATATCCTTCTCCTGGATAAGACAAGAGAAATGGCTCGGGGAAAACTTTAATTGTGGAGATCTACATTGGAGTCTGAAGGTCTTCGTTTGAGTAGAACTAAAATCAAATACATGGAATGTAACTTCAGTAATTCTAATGATAGAGTTGTAACTATGGGTGATCAAGTTATTATAAGGTGTGAATGCTTTAGATATCTCGGGTCTATTGTTCAAAGTGATGGTGATATATATGAGGATGTTAGTAGTAAAATTTAAGTAGGTTGGTTGAAGTGGATAACTATTTTAGATTCGACTAATTTAAAGAAAGACGGAGGTACACGTAGAAATACTTGGGCATATTGAATAAAAAATGATCTTAATTTATTAAGATTAAATGAAAATATGACACTCAGTAGGACTCAATGGAGTAAAAAGGATTCAGATAGCTCGCCCCACTTAGTGGGATAATGGTTTGTTGTTGTTGTTGTTGTTGTAGCCAATAGTTATAATGAGACTTTTAAAAATTGACATGTTTAAATATCTTCATTAATTTTTCAACCATTAAAAAAAAGTGAAAACCAAAACTATAACAACTACAATGCCGATTTAGTATATGATTGGCTAATCGTTGGGGACTGAAAATGACTCCCAAAAATCTTATATAAGGTTCTACATTTAGCCATACACTTTAGTTTGCAAAACTCAATAAAATGTTTCAATTTGGTGCATTGAGTTATCTTTAAGTGATATTTTAGAAATAAAAATAAAAATTGAAGTTTTAAATCATTTCTTTTCTCTGTATTTTTTTTCTTAAAACATATTAATAAAATATTTTTGTAAGAAAATAATTGCATCACAATAATTTGATCATTTACTTTGCTATTTCATCATATATTTAATAATAATTATTTAATAATTTTGAATTTATTATTAAATTTCATTTAAATAATTTTAAATTTTGATAAATAAAAATAAGAAATAGCAAAGAAAAAATAGTTATCTTTATGTAATTTATATCCCACTTGATGTTTAAATATTGCTTAATCTCTTTATCAAGTTTAATTGAGCTTTCACTCTTCCATTTGTGCACGTAAAAGAATTTTTTGAAGCGTCAAAATGGCAAACATCTAGCATGAGAGAAGACAAAAGGTTTATTGCTTATTTATTAGAAAATTTTAAAAAATTATTAATAAACTCTAATAGGCAAATTTTCCAAAAAAGATCGCGAGACGCGACGCCGACACGAACATTTTTTAAACTGCGGATATGATAAATGGATTACAAGTATCCTAGTTGAAATAATCAATTTTTTTTTTTTTTTTTTTTTGAGAAAAAGCGAGTGTCACGTCTAGGGCTGTCAAAAAAGCTCATTGTTCGCGAACAGTTCGTGTTCGGTTCGTCAATGAGTTCGTGTTCGATTCGTTCGATAAGTAAACCAGACAAACGCGAATAAATTTTTTTCGTTCGGTTAGTTAAACGAACCAAACACGAACAGTGATGCGTTCGTTCGTGTTCGAATCGTTATTGTTTGAAATATAAAATAATATAAAATAATTATATATAAAAAATTTATTATATTTTAGAACATTAAATTTTGTAAATTATATAGGGATGTCAAACTGGCTCGTCGTTCGCGAACAGCTCGTGTTCGGCTCGTTCGTCAAGAAACGAACACGAGCTTATTTCAATCAAACTAAATTTTAAACGAACCGAACACGAACACAAGCTTTGTTCGTTCGTGTTCGGTTCGTTTACACCCCTAGTCACGTCCACTAGGCCTATCAAAACGGTTAATTGTTCACGAACAACTCGTATTTTGCTCGTTTAGTAGCTCATGTTTGATTCATTCACTAAGCAAACGAGCCGAACACGAACAATTTTTTTTTGCGCTCGATATATAAATGAGCCAAATTTATTCATTTCGGCTCTTTTTGGCTTTTATATATATATATATATATATAAGGTATTATTTTTAAATAATTTAATTTACTACAATGCTACAAAGATTTATAATCAATTAAAATTAATACTTAAAAAAAAATAAAATGTATTATTTTTTTTTAAATGAATAATTTAATATAAATAACAATATTTAAATGTCGCTATACTCTTAATAGCTAGGGTTTTGTAATCGAAATATAAACGAGCCGAACACGAACAAATGTATTTTTTTTAACCAGCCAAACATGAGGTGAGTCCAGGCTCACTCGTGTTCGGCTCGTTTACACCCCTACGCTTAGCTATATTCAAAAAATGCTAGAAGTCCAAAAAGAGGTACAACTCACACGACGAAAAAATCAAAGAAAAACAAATAACAAAGTAAACAAAGATGAAAAAGAAAGCCGCAACAGCATTTGAAAGTGCAACCAATCCCCAAACTAATAAAAGAGATATTCAGCAATGATAGTCCTGCAAGGAAAGACAAACAAAAAGAATAGAACCAACAAATTTCCAAAATATAAAGATAAATATAAAAGTAATACTTTTTCTCATAAAGCATACTTTCATTCCAAGCATAATCCAAGCATAAGTCTGACCATTCAAAGTAGGATTCCTACTAATAGCATACATACAACAAACAGGAGCTTGATTATTAGAAGGAAAATTCCAACATTTATTTTAAATAATATCTTTAAGTTATGCTTTAGAGGAATATTAAACCAATTAAAGACCAAATCACCAAATTTCTCCAAGAGAGAAACACCTTCTAGCCAAGGGTTAACATACAAAGAATATTACAATTATTAGTAACATGAAAACTTAAAGCATACTTGAATTTAGTAGCAATTCTGACAAGTTCTTTCCAGATAGGAGAAGACATAGAAGTAGCCTTCTGCCATAAGGAACCATAATGATTAAGAAGCCAATTACTCAAATAAGTCTAAAAATTATAACATTTACATTTTTTTTTTTTCACATTAAATGTATAGAACCAAGAGCAGATAGTTTTAAACCACCATTCTGAATAGGCGTATTGATTTTATTCCAATAAATAGTATGAAGTTTCTTGTTTTCATCAATACTAAAAAAAATTTAAAATTAAAGAAAAGAACTTCTTCCTCAGACCTTTAGGTAATAAGTAAGAATGAAGCCAATAATAGACATCACTCCAAATCATAAAGTTTATAAGTTGAAATCTGCTAGCAACTGATACAAATTTTTTTTTTCCAGCCAACAAGCCAAGAATAAATTATATCAATCAATTTATGACAATCAAAAATAACCAGCTAAGAAGGTTTAATAGTGACACCATGATAATCCTTGGGCAAAGGTTTAATAGAAAAGTCAGATAAATTATTAACAACATTTTGAAGATTATCATCTACACTCTTGGAAAAACAATGGCAGATTTAGAATAGTTTATATGAAGATTAGAAGCCTTACAGAAATTATTAAGAGCATTTATAATAAAATTGACATGATTAGTATCAACTTTACTAAAAATAAGAATATCATAAGCATAAATTAGATGATTATTATAATCATTTCTAGCAAATTGATTATTAATTCAAACGAAAAGAGATTCAAAAATAATTGCAAAAAGATAAGGATATAAAGAACAACCTTGCTTATGATCAACAGAAGAAGAAAAATAACATTTTAAATTATTGTTAAAAACAACAGAAAAGTGAACATCCAAAGTACAAGCAACAATCATATTAATGAATTTAATAGGAAAACCCATCTGATGTAATCTAAGATACAAAATGTCTCTATTAATTTTGTCAAAAGTTTTGTGAATATCAATCTTAGCACATAATTTTTTCATGCTACTGTCGGCACTATTTTTGGTGTGGGGTTTACCC
>NW_018164933.1:0-1385 GCF_001263595.1 Phalaenopsis equestris
AAATAACGTAAGCATAAAGCATGTAAGGAAAAAGATACAAAAAGAAGGTACTATAAACTGGAAAAGCGTACCTAGCGAGTCTTCTGGTTCCACCACCTGAAACTTAAAAATGCATGTGAGGGCATTTATGAAGAGTAGGAAAAATAAAGTTCTGGTCGTTTTCCTAACTCTATGTTGTATTTTGGCAAGTCTTTAACACCTTAGAAGTTTAATTAAGGATGACTTTATCAGGCAAGATATATTAAGTTTAGTAGATCTCTAAGATGTCTAACAGATCTGGAGAAAGAAGCAGGTCCACGCTACTCTCTCGCTGCCTGGTGGAAAATCCCGAGTTCTTTTTAAACTTATTATGTTGCTTAATAATTCATCCTATAAATACCGTTAACGCTCAGTAATTATCCCTAAGAAAGGGGTAATTATCATTTATCATTTAATTTGAAAATTATGCGAGTGAAGACCCTTAAAGAGGCAAGTTAGTTTAATTTGAACACTTAGCCAAATTTTTTTTTTTAATTAGGCTTAGCGGTATTTCAAGGATGTTTGATTATATTATGTTAATTTCTCTAATCCTCATTTAGTCAATTTTAATTTGGCCTAAGTCACCACTAAGCCCTTAAGGTCTAGGTGGGTGTCTTAATTAGTTTTGAAAAGGTTAATCTTCAAGTGGTCATGATTCATGATTTGGATTTTATTTGAAAATCAAGATATCGGTATTAAATTGATTAATTATTGACTTCAAAAGTCATACCCCTACTATGTTCATTTTATTTTAATAAACTTCCAAATTTTAATAATTTAGAAATTTATTAACCTAACTTTTCAATTGGGAAAGTGATATTGGTTTCTACCAGTTAACCCCTTGTGTTCCAAACATCAAATAAATTGATTAAGATTAGAGGTTGCCCATTTCCCTCCTTAACTTAAGCCTAAATGTTAATTAAGGCTAAATTTTCAAAATTACACATTTGCCCCTAAGGCTCTAACACTTCATAATTTGTCAAATTCAATTCAAATGACTTTGAAATTTTTATCCTGCCTCATTCATGGGTCAATTAAGACATTAAAGGAGAAAATGTGATTTTTTAGAATTTAATTTATTTTATATAATTAATTTCAAGCAAAAACAGGATTTTTCAAAGAAAATTCCTAAATTGGCCAAGGTAAATTCTAATCCATTGAATTTTTTATTGGAGGTGGACCTAGACGAGAGAAGCCTTGAACCAAATTTCATAATTGTTTGAATTCTCTGTGATTTATCAGAATTATATTAAGTTTTGGGTTATTTAATAAAAATAAAATATTTTAAGTGGTGGCAATTAAGTTTTGTGTTTTTGAAAAATTGTTGTAAGATTAGAGAACCTAGAGGAGCAAATTTCATATTTTTT
>NW_018164933.1:3288-13167 GCF_001263595.1 Phalaenopsis equestris
GGGGACCTTTGGTCCATGGCTTGATTTATGTGGTTTCATGGTGTTTGGACTGGTCACTAAGTCCAACTAATGGCTGTGATGGAGTTAATTTGGTGACTTTAGGGTGGTTAGGTCACATTTATTGCATGGGTCCAAATGGGTGCAAATGATCAAGTCTTGGGTTTGGGCTAGGATCACCATGTTAATTAGCCCAAATATATGTTGCATTTTGTGTAGATGATCATAAGGTACAACTTTGTTGAAGAATGGAAGTGGTTTTGAGTTCAAATGAAGGGTCAATTTGAGGAAATTTTGATTTTAATCAATTTGGTCATGTTGGGCTAGGCTTGGGTCTAGCTTGGGTTAGCCTTGGGCTAAGTCCAAATATTTTGAACTTTTATCAACTTGGTCATGTTGGGCTAGGCTTGGGTCTAGCTTGGGTTAACCTTGAGCTAAGATCAAATTGATTATTGTAAATGGTCAATAGGGACCTCATGAAGAGTTTTCAACATGAATTGGATATCAATATGGAGGTTAAGGATATCATTTGGGGGGAATTTGGGGGCTTGGCAAATTTGGGGCTAAATTTGGGAATTTTGGATTTATGCCAAAATCAAATGGATTTGAGGCTCCACCAAGGCCAATTGAGGGTCAATTTTGATGTATGGGAATATTATGAAGATTTTACAACATTATTTGGGGCCAATTGACTGGGCTATGGGTTCAATTTGGTGAGATTAGGTCATATGGTCAAAATTGGGGTTTTGACATAAATCAAAATTGAGCTCAAATCATGTGCAAATTAAGCTTAAATTTGGTCTAGTTTGGCCATATCAAAAGTTAATTTGAGTTTAGTTATGAAATTGGGGTCAATTAAGATCTAATTGATGGACATTTAAGTTAAATTTAGGGAAGTTTAGGCCCTTAAAGGCAAATTTGGGGGTTTTGGTTAAAGATGGTCAAATTGGCCAATTGGGTCATGTGGTAGTTGAGAAAAATAAAAATTGGGAATATTTGGGATTTATTCAGTTTTTCTGGGAATTTTTGGAATTTTTTGAATTTTTGTCTATGAAGGGGTATTTTGGTAATTTTGGGTTGTTTAGGGGAAAAAGGCCAAGATGGGTATTTTTTATTGAATTGGGTTACTAATCACCCTAAATGAGCCATGGAGCAAAGGAAATCTCATTTTGGGTCCTCTATGTACTGGTCGTAGTCAACCAATAGCCCTAGGGCTAGTAGGTTTAGGGGACCATCTACATGAGTATCCCAAAAAGATCAAGGGACCTAGGCTAGAAATTTGAGTTTAGGGTTGTGAGTGATTGTGAGTGTAGATGAGTGTAGTGAGTGCCCTAGCTCCAGACCAACACCCAGGGTCCAGCAGTCCTAAGGGTGGCTCATCTTGAGTTTCCCCCATAGTGTCCCCACCTACTGTGTATTTAGAAGTTGAGACCAACATGTGGAACTTCAGGTTGATGAGAAGAGTTTAGAATTTCTAGTGGTGAGGGTGCCTTTTCTAGTTTTCTAAGAATAGTCAATAGGAAAATCCTATGGCTAGACCTTCGGCTACTAAAGAAGAAAAAACTAAACCTCAACCAAAAATTAGGTCAACAATGCCCAATAAAGCTTATCTCTCTATTTATTTGCACCCTCTTTAGATGATTGTGGTTTCTCTTTCCAAGGTAGAATGTGATACTTACAAGTTAAGAAATCTTAGCCCTTTCGGTCCTATAAGTTCCTCAACAGGTTTTACAAGTGATTAATTTGTAAAGTAAATAAAGGACCGATAAAAATATCATCACAACTTTTAGGAATAAAAGAAGTTCTAATAAAAATCAAAATAATTTACTTAATTACTTCATGTTGCAAGTAAAAAGAAAAGAAAACTACTCACAAAACATGGGGATAACAAAAGAAAACATATTCATAAAACTCCAATTCAAAGTACAAAACTTAAGGACAAAGATACAAATACTTATCTGGAATGTTCCCCAAGCACTCCTTTGAAGTTCTCTGACTTCTCTGACTCCAACAAAACTTACAAGACTCACAAACTCTAGAAAAAAAAAAAGTCTCAAAAAGAAAACTTCTCACACACTTAATACACTCACACACTATGAGACTCTATATAATCCAACCCCCTAGCCCTTTGGAATTAATCCATATTTATAAAGTTTCAAATAGAGCTTCAAAAATGACCAAGGGTTGGTTCAAACATCTCTTCAAATTTTGGTCTCATTCAGTGAATCATCTAGAAAGCAACCGTGGCGCCTAGGTGCCAGCCAATTTTTGCATCTGGCCCCTAGGCGGCAGTTCGGTTGGTTTGGCACTTTTATTCTTTTTTTTCCATTTTCCTCCTTTTTGATGCATTTTTTCTCCTTTTTACTCTTAAACTCTTTTTTTTTCACCTGCAGCCAAAAACATAAAAATACCCTTCATTAAAGCATAATATCCTAAAAAATTGAGCTTAAAATGTGCATAAGAAATAGATAATTTTAAGGTGGATCACATGCTCATAAACAATCTCCAACAAAATAAAGACATGGAAGGTGTAATAAATTTGCTCTAAACTTTCTTCCCCAGCTAACAAACCTCCAGTTGTTTTAGCAATTGTATATATAATGTGATAGATGTTGGCTCTTAGCATTCTTAGTAACAATCTTGTTCTTTTTTTATCTGTTAAAGGGAATAATTACTATATATTTAAACTGATCTTGCTTTAGTAAGGAGGCTAAGGTTTTGTAGCAACACTGATTCTCTATCCAGCAATCAACTACTTTCAAATTCTGTATTTGTTCTCTCTTTTGGTTTTGTATTTGTTTCCCATCCAAAGCCCAATTGTTTATTTGGAAGCTGATTTGACAATTACTCAATTCATAGATAAAGAGTTCTTCTGCTTCATTTCTTATGCTTAAAATGTTAACCAAGATTCTAGAGTCCCTCATTTTCCTTTCAACAACAATGGGATGCTTCTCTTTGCAATACCTACCCATAAAAAAATTGGCCCAAAGGAATTCATGCTGCCTGAATATGATACATAATTAACAAAAATTGATTTTACTCAAACTTTTAAGACCTTTAAAACCCAAACCTCTTGCATGTAGGGGTTTACACACCTTTTGCCAACTAACCCGTTGCTTCACTTCCACTTCCAAGACCATAAAAATCTGTTGGAATTTCTCTCAAGTACTAGTTGTGTACTCTTCTTCAAGGTCGTGATTTGCTTAATATAGGAGGGGAATGTTGTAAGGATGTTTTCCAATAGTGTATTTCTACCACCATTGGACAAGAAGGAAAATGCCCAGTAGTTCAGTTGATCATTGATCATCTTTATGACACACACACACACACACACACACACACACACACATATTCCAGAAAAGTTGATACCCATTAACTAAAAACATGGTTACTAGTTTTGCATCTAATATAAGGGATATCAAGAGTATCCCAATGTAATATAACTTTTAACGCAGTACATGGTGAAATTTTAATATCAATTTTCCTAGAAGAGTTAGCTTTTATTGTCTGTCAATTTGCAAGTTGATTGCCCTCCCTTGGTATGAATCTCCACAATGTCTCAGAAATGAAGGTTAGAGCATTGAACTTTTTTAACCAATGTGTGAAATTCTAGGGAATCTCCATTCAACTTTGTATCATTTGTACCAATAAAAAAGAGTCCAACTCCATGTGCAACTACTTCCAGTTCATAGAAGTTGTAATTTTCAATACCCAATTTGTAGCCATGGCTTCTGCTTCAAGTGCACAATCTGCATGAATAGGAGATTGAAAGATTAATAAATAGGTGTTTGAACAATCCCTAAAAACCCCCAATCACAGCAGAGGTTTTTGTACAACTGCCATCAACATTATTTTAATCCAGGGTGGTTTGGTTTTCCTCCAATAAATTTGTTGTATCAATAAATTTGCTCATGTAGTTTCAGTCCTGCAGTCACCTTTTCCTTATGGATGTTGTAGTTACCATGCATGTTGAAGTTACTGAGTTTGACAAGCTTGAATATGTAAGCCATGCAATATGATAAAGCTTCCAATTTCTTAATCATTTTCTCTTCATGTTTGGAAGTGTTTCTTTCCATCCAAATGAATCATGCAATAATTAATGGTATAATTTCTATCTTGTGTTCTTTCCAATCCTTCCAAAAATCTTATAGAATTGTCCAACCTAAATTCAGATGATCCATATGTAGTTGTTCTGTAATTTTCCTCCATACCAGTTCAATAATTTGACAAGAAAATAATATGTGGTTTATATTTTCTTCCTCCCTTCTGCAAAGTATACATCATGATGGTCCTCTCAGTCTTCTTAGCTTCAAAATGTCATCCACGAGTAGCGGGTTTTTAGAAAGTGTCCAACAGAAGAAGGACATAGAAGGAGTTAAGTGTTTGCTCTAGATGGCTTTTCCCCAATTCATCTTATGCCAAGTAAAGCTTACCATGTAGAACTGTTTTGAAAGAGATTGGCTTTTAGGATTCTTTGTAACTAGTTTGTCCCTGTTGCTTTCATCAATTGGGATACTGGTAATTTGCCTTCTCCTGGTCAGCTAAATTTTTAAGTTTATTTAGATCCCATTGATCATTTTTCGAACATTCAGATATCTTCATATTGTTAGGGGAACATTTTAATTAGGATTATAAAGTCTTCCATCTAACAGCCAACTATCAAACCAAAAATCGACTAGACCCTCGCCAACATCCCTAATAAAGTGATCATTTGCTTGTTCTCTAATTATTAGCAAGTTCACCCATGTTTTGGAGTCACCTGCTTTTTTTTTTGCACTCATAGGGGATGACTGCCCTTGCAGTATTTTTTGTGCATACAATGGGACCAAAGAGAGTATTTCATTTTAAATTTGGCACAATGCTTACAGAGATGGATGTGATTAAGGTGCTATAATTTTTTTAAGCCTAACTCACGAGCTTCCATTTGTTTGTATATCTTTTTCCAATGGGTCCAGTGCATCTATTTCATCTTCCCTTCCTGAAGGAATTAATTAAAGGTCACCTCCAAAAGTGTTTTTGTGCTCCTTTTCATCTTCAACATTTGCATTACATATAAGGGGAAATATGTCAGTATAACGGGAAATATTCCTATAGGAATACACACTCAGTTTTGCGTTCTTACTCCATTAACTGCACAAAACCCCAATAATAACCTATGAATAACATCCAAATAGAACTCGTGAAGGTTATTGGAAGCTTGTTGGGGCTATATGTTATTGAAATTAATACCCTAATAACCGCAAAACAGAGGTTATTGAGGGGTTATTACGTATGGAAATATTCCTCAGTATAACAATGCATGAAAGAACAATATTACGTAACAACTGGTTCATGGTTCTTTTCATCCTTTATCACATCCAAATAGAACTCGTGAAGGTTATTGGAAGCTTGTTGGGGCTATATGTTATTGAAATTAATACCCTAATAACCGCAAAACAGAGGTTATTGAGGGGTTATTACGTATGGAAATATTTCCTCAGTATAACAATGCATGGAAGAACAATATTACGTAACAACTAGTTCATGGTTCTTTTCATCCTTTATCTTTTTTGTTTCACTTTCAAAACAAAGATTCTGAAATAGTTCACACGAAAGTTTACTTTGGGGCTTCATTCATGGAGAAAATTTAGTGCTTTATGTGGATACTTTATCCACCATCAAATGTAGAAAAGCCTTGGGAGAACCAAATTGTAATGCCTGTGGAAATATGGGAAGAGAACTAAATCTTCAATGTTTGTATCCAAGGGCTTGAGCCAGATTGGCACCAAACTGCGGCGTCATAGAAACTATGGGAAAGAAACAAGATCTACAATGCCGGTAGCGGTCAGTTGAAAAAATTACATTTGTTATGATAACAATAATTTCATTGTTGTTGGAAAACCAATTTCGGTAAGGGGCATTGACATACATATGACCCAACTCTTATTAATTTTATATCTATCACCTTGAAGTTTAGTATTCCATAATTATCACCTAATTCATCCTAATTCTCATTTCTACCAGTCTCGTTACCCTTCCATCGATTTTCGTTACTATAATCACGATAGTCTCGGCTTTCTGGCGACCTCGCAAGATAGTGACATGATGGCGGCATAATATGATATCTGAAACTCTTATCTTTCTCATTCTTGCGCTTCGTTCCTACCCGAAATCATTGAGGTGGATAACCCTCATCTTTCTCCCCCTTTCACCCACCCTCCGTAGTGCTTCAGCACCTCTAATTCCCTTCAATCCGTCTTCCAACCGGATTTACTAAATCCTTTACTTAAGTCAAAACCAAGGAAAAAATGGGATAGAGGTTAAATTCTGCTTAAATACAGGCACCAAGCTACTTTGTTGTGAGCTATTAAAGATGGGAGTTTTGAAGGTCATTGTACGCTGTCAACCCGTCGCAAGCATGCCGGAAAGTTGAGATATGAGAATTGAAAAATTCAGACGTGGCTTTTGCTTAAAACATTAAAAATCAATGAAGACAATCAAGGATGCCTGCATGCAAAAGATGGAAGAATGGTATATCCAAAACGATTCCTCCCAACTGCTGATTGAAATGTTTTTGGTTTATTAATATCGGTGGTTGATGCGTGGCTTGTCGAAATCGATAACAGGCGTTCATCTCACGTGCAAGAAGCGGGATAGTTCCATAAAACTGGAATGATGTGGTAACTAAAATAGAAAAGCAATTTAGCTACGGTTGTGACGAGACAATCAAATATTGAAAAAGGGGAAGGGAAAACAGCAGGTAGGGTGCAGGTTGGGTTGAGCAATTACTCAGCCAAGTAAGGAGGAGCTAAAATTTTTTTTAAGTAGTAATATAAATTAATAATTTGAAAATTAACTTCAATTTTTTTATTTAAATTTGAAACCACTATTGATAATTTTCTTTATTAAAATTTTTAATAATAAATTGATAAAAAAATATGCAGACAAAATATATAAAAATGAATTTTACTTGAAATAGTTGTATAATTATTTTATTATCATTAATAATATGATCATTTCATTAAATATTATAACAAGAATTTTTTTTTAATTTTTTAAACATAATATACATAAGAAATGAATTTATTTAAATTTATATATTGCATATATGTTTATTTGTAATACTTGATGTGTCCTCAAGAGATTTTCTCATCAGGCACAAATAATTAATGATGAATTTTTTTTAGTAAGAAATATTTTAAATTTAAATTAAAGATTATCTGGGCCCAATTTTAATAAGTTTATAGTCAAATTGAGCATCTCAACAAGACAAACTCAAATATATTGAAAATGGTCCAATATGAGACCAAACCTGCGCCAATCAAATACTTAAAAATTTAGTTGAAGGCTTTCATGCATCAATTTAGATGGCAAAATGATCATAAAATTTGGCATACTTATAATTAAGTAGAGCAACTCAACAAGAGGAATTCAATGAGCCTTAGATTATTTAATTTTGAGATTTTTATGACACTAAATATTACAAAATTATCAATGATCAAGGAAACCAAAGTGGATCATCTGATTGAGTGTTTTGAGAGGTTGGCCAAAATTTTCAAAATATACATCTAAAAAATTATCAATAAACCCTCATTCTTCACTTAAAGAGGAATAAGAAGTGAAGAGTGAGCTAATTATAAAGCTTGACTCTTAAAGTCTTGGAGGTTGTTGAGGATCAGCTAAGATCGTTGCTGACTGTCAAATGTCCCCATCAACCACCAAAGGTCACCGTTTACCACCAACACTTATTTAACATCACCAATTACACCTTTGATAGAGCTGTTAGAGTCTCCTGGAACTACGACATTTAAAGCTAACTTTATTTATTATAGCATCCAACTATAACTTTGGTAGATCTATTACAGTTGTCATAGCCATAAACTATGACTTATATACTCAACTATGGCTTCTATAACCAACTTCAATTATTATAGCTCAAACTACGACTTATATAACCAGCTACAACTTTTATATCCCCACTAAGACTATTATACTTAGACTATAGTAGTTATAGTATCAATTACTCTTAACAATTACATTTCTTGGATTATTTCAATATAGTTATGATTTCAACTTCTTGTAATTCAATCTTTCCTAATCCAAGTGAAAAGTGGACCTATATAGTCCTAATTACAAAATGGATTATTTCAACAAGGCTAGGTCCTATGCTTTTTTCCCTTACCATGATTTTTTCATACAAGTCTCCTTTCATAATTTCTTCTTTGTCTTTATGTATGGTGAATCATAGTGCAATGCTAAGATGTTAAATTATCACTTTATCACCGTGAATTTTGTAAAATGTAACACTGCATACTGTGTCATCAAGAACAAATCTTGATGCATCTTGAGCAAGAAATATTTTAAATTCAAGATTATCAGTGTCTCAATTATAATAAGTTTATATTCAAGTTCAGCATCTCGACAAGACGTGCCCAATGCCATTGAAAGAGACCCAATTTGGGTCCAAAGCCTTGATCAATCAATTAAAATGATAACAATGGAATTGGCACATCTATTATGATTAAGAGAACTCAAAATTTTGCATGCTTATAGTCAAATTGAACAACTCGATGAAAGGAATCCTGTGAGCCTGAGATCTTTCAATTTTGATGTCATTAAAAATGTTAATAAAAAATTTTATATTCAAGAGAATTATTGTGGAACTCATAAATTTATATTCAAGAGATTTATTATGGATAGAGTGTTTGGATAAACTGGCTAAATTTACCAAAATGTCAATCTAAAAAACTATAAATAGCCACTCATTTTTCACTTGAATGGGGACCAAAGAGAATAATGCACTAACAACTAAAATATTACTTTTGAACAAAAAAACTAAGTGCAATATAACTAACCATTGTCGACCACCATCAACAATTATTGCAGCCAACTATGGCTATTGTGACAACCAAATGTGACCTTTTAACCTACTACAATTGGTTTTGTAGCCCACTATAGTTGATATAACCACCAATTATGGCTATTATTGCCACTAAATACAATTTACATGTGTTATTGCCTCCAAATATGAATGTTGTAGCAAACTACGGCTTTTGTAACTAACTATAGGTGTTATAGCATCAAATTATGGCTTTTGTATCAAACTATTGTTATTGTGGCCACCAAAAATAACACTTGTTACATAAATTATGGTAGTTCAAGCCAAAATATTATTATAAAATTGGGATTGTTTTTTATGGTAGTTGAAGCCAAAATATTATTATAAAATTGGAATTTTTTTTTTGTTTATTATCTTCTTAATTGATTCAGTCAAAATGGCAGACATTTGTACTTTCAACTTTCTAGTGAATTATTTTGATTAGGCCGGACACCATGAATTTTTCCCTTTCTAAATTTTTTCATATAAAAATTTTGGTTCTCTCTTATAGACTTATATATGCCCTAGGAAAGTCAAGAATTTACTAGCACGTATTATTAATCATATAGTTTAAAATGAATAAGAAATATAAAGTATATCATTTATTAATATTATGAAAAACTAAATAAGGGTGAGCTAAGAGCCTACTATAAATTATAACTAAAAATATAATCTAATTTAAATAAAATATGATTAAAAATGAAATTAAAATTCAATTTATTTTTTAAATTATCAACTAAAATAATATAAAAAAAAATTCAGAAACCAAATAAAGAAAAATAATTTTATTGAGCTATAATCTCGAGTTTAATCAAGAGTTTTATTATGAATTAGCTCGTTGAAATGCTCGATTAAAGCTCGTTCCTGACTTAAAACTCAATATAAATTATAAATAACAATATATATTTAATTTAAATAAAATAAAATTAAATATTATTTTAAAATTAAAATATTTTTTATATTGTGAAATTAAAAATATTCGCATTGCTAAATATTCTAAAAAGATATTAAATTTTTATTTAATG
>NW_018164933.1:13267-28987 GCF_001263595.1 Phalaenopsis equestris
TAATTTAAATAAAACAAAATTAAATATTATTTTAAAATTAAAATAGTTTTTATATTGTGAAATTAAAAATATTCGCATCGCTTAATATTCTAAAAAGATATTAAATTTTTATTTAATGCAAACATGCTTTTGGAAAAACTAAAAGTAAAGTATAAAAAAATAAATAAATGAATAAAAAGTACAAAATGTTGAGCTAGCCACATTCCTTGTTTGTTTATTGTTTAATGTGAAACATTCACGTGAAAGATTTTTGCTACACATTTAGTCCCACATCAAAAAAAATACATAGCTCTTCTGCTAAGCATTTAGAGCATTACATGGGCGTGCAGGCTAGAATGGTGTTATTTTATTATGGGTTTGAAATTCTTTCAATATAAAGTAATAATAATTTTTAATCTCAGAATATATATTTTTTTATTTTTTTTTAGGTTCAATAAGTGACTATTTATTTAGTGCTCATAAGTTTGGGCTCAAATCAAGCTGAGCTTAAACAACATCCTGACAAATGAGCTCAAGCTCAAATAAGCTCTTGCTCGGCTCAGTTCATTTTCGACTCTAGTTTTGGCTTTATGTTTGCTGTGGCTTGCATGATTAAGAGAATTGTAAAATTAAGAAATAACAGGAGTGAACCTGAGAGAATAAGATAATTATAGTCTTATAAAACATATATAAGATTATTTTAAATTTAATTTATAAGGTCGGGTCTAGGGGCATAAGCCCGAGTGCTCCCACAATAGCTCGTCATATCAACCATAGATTAACTTATTATGTATCTTTTAAAGTTGGTTTGAAAGTTTTTAAAGTTGTTTGAAGGTTTTACTAATGAATCATTATTCAAATAGGCTTAGGAAAGAGATCCTGCAAGTTAATGGCAAGCTTGTGGCTATCATCAAACAGACATTCGCACTAGTGCATGTAAATGATTCTAGATATGCATCCCTTTGCAGCACCTCAAACATGGTTATTAACAAATATTTGGCTAATAGACATCCCTCCCCTTTTACCGATCGTACTTCAGCGGAATTTATTCAAGCTAAAATTACTGTAAATAGTATTTCAATTGCCAAAAACCTTCCCAAGAGATTCAATCTCATCAACTCTTCTAAGTATTTGTATGCTAGAATATGTCCAACGAAATATTGTGACAACATTAACTGTAAAGCTAGTCGTTATCATATGAATGGGGTTGTTCAATCGTTTTTTTTTTACTTTGACCACATTATAGCTTTGATTCTTGAAAATAACTTTGCATAAAAGGTGCATGGGTCATATGCTTTCTTAGAGGATTTGTTGTGCTTTCCAATCATTATTTTTGTCTATAGTTTGGTACAATATAATTTTGTGGGTGATGATGATACTACATCTCTAAGATGTTATATAGTCGGCTACAATGACACTTATTTATTTTGACGCCTCATTTTGTGTTTTTTTTTTTTTTTCACTCATCAAATTTGTAGTTAGATATTTTTTAGTTCTCTTTTATTGTTACAACATCCTCTTAAAATTTATAGTCTTTACTGATGAAATTACTGAATGTAGCCCTCAATTTTTCCAAAAAAAAAAAAAAGATTCTTTGCGATATAATGGAGTATGCTTCTAAGAAGTGAGCCTAGTTCAACTTTGAAGGACCATTAACATAAGGTAGACACTATGCAAATGAATCTGATTAATCTAACTTGAGAGTTGTCGTTTGGCACAGCAACAAAAATTTTATGTTGGATTAATGATGAAAATGATAAGGAACCTGGCATTTATGTTAGTAAAGGAGGGGGTAATAGAGAATCAATTAATCACATATGTTGAGAAAGCCGAGAGCTGGACAAGAGGGTCATAAACATGAAAGGGTTGATAATGACTTTGAGATCATATCCATTGAGATAAGCTGATAAATGTAAGAAATGTTGTGAATTTGCAGCATTCTTTTATGATAACAATGTAAGAGAACATGAAAAATAACACTCAAACCTATTTGATTCTTTAATTGGGCATAAAAAAGGGCTCGCGCGCGCGCGCACATACACAGATATATATATAGGTTGTAGGTGGGCCTAAAAAAAGACACCCAACCCACACGGTACAACACACACAAAAAAAGTTAAAAAGGGGAACATATAATAATCCAAAAAGCCCAAAAACACCAGGGCGCTAAAAAAACGAGGTTCATCCCAATCTAGTCCTGCCTCTGGCTCTAGTTCTCGGAAGGGATTCAACTAACAAATTGGTAATGTGCGTACTATTGCCCGAAATAACCAAAGTATCATCCATAAGACTCCTGAGCTCAAGTAGATCTCCATTCTTCTTCTTCCTCCTAGAAGTGTAAGCCTGTCATTCATCATCCGAAGAATCAGTCTGATGAGGTGGTAGAGCAACCGTAGTAGAGAGATAGTACCCACAATAGGTTTATAAAAATGTGAAGTATGAATTGCCTCTACACCGGATACTTCCTGAAGAAGTGGAGCCGTGAGGTTCTCCTGATTACAGTCTGAACACTATCCTTTGTAGGTAATATTCCATCAGTATTGTTTTCTATGGGGTTTGAAGGTGACAACATCACATCACTCGCAGTAACAGTAACAACAGTGTCATTGTGGGGGTTCACAGGGGCAACAGACACCTCTTGTCTGGTAGTATCCTCCCTAGGTGGAACTAAAATGTCCAGAGCAGTTGGGTTAGACCCATCCTTATTCACTTGAACCTTAGATTTCAAATTAGGATGGAGCTTGTGGCATTTATCAAGGAAATTCCCAAACATCTTACAGTGGGTACAATATGGGGGTTTATGTTCCATGACAATTTGTTGTCAATATCCATTATGGGTTGTGCTCAACCAGACTAGGTAAAGTAATATCTTTTTCCATAAGTATTCTGGCCACAGAAGGCCTGGTTAGGTTGAAAGTAGACAGATCTAGCTTCAAAGGGTCCCCAAGGATGACCCCAATAGAGTAGAGAACCTGATGATGAAAAAAATGCAGCTTGAGACCAGGTAGACTAATCCACCGGTATAGTGGAGTTTCATGATTTGGGTTGAAATCAGGAGACCACTTAAGTAACTTCATTGATTTTTCTGTGATATTAAGATATTTCCTGGAGAAAATTTGGGTGTAATCTTCAGTCACCCTTAGTTGAATCAACACATGTCTCCCATCCATAAGTCCGAGTTTCCACTTGCCTACTAGTTTAAGATCATCAACACCCTTTCTAATAACATCCATAGGTGGGTGCCCCCACTACAATTTTCCAATAAGAGCAAACTTGAACTTTTCCGTCATGATAGAAATTTCTGAGTCAGAGAAAAAGATTGTTACTTTTCCACATTTTCTATGTCCCTTCTTAACAAAAGGGCAATCATCTGTACGATCAAACTTTTTAATATATATATATATATATATATACATACATATATATAGATATACATACATGCATGCATGCATGCATACATGCATGCATACATACATCCATCCATACATCCATACATCCATACATACATACATACATCCATAGAGATACATGCATGCATGCTCTATTTGTCTGGCAGCCTTATTTGTGACATCAGTGATGATGTTTGATCTATGTCCCTTCTTAACAAAAAGGCAATCATTTGTACGATATCGACATTTTTTATAGCTTGAGGGGAATACCACTGCGAACTCCACCTGAGGGTTACCCACCACGTGGGCAAAGGAGGCTTTTTCCAGCTCCATACACACATGCATGCATGCATGCATACATACATCCATCCATACATCCATACATCCATACATACATACATACATCCATAGAGATACATGCATGCATGCTCTATTTGTCTGGTAGCCTTATTTGTGACATCAGCAATGATGTTTGATAGATTATCCAGTTGTTGTTCCATACGCTAACAGTATGGTGAAACATCTGCCCAGGCATTCCCCTTTGTAGACATGTTTCGACTGTATCTAGTTTTATTCTCATGTATGGCTTGTAAAATATGTAACTCGTCCAGTACTTTCATTACTTGCTCTTTGTCAATTCGTCTAGCGGCCTTCCGGAGTTTATTGTGTGTGTCTAGGGTGATGGGGTGGTCAAATGTTGCCCAAAGGAGATCCCAATGACGATCATTTGCCTCCTTTAGATGGAGACTTGAAAAAGCTGGTCCAACTGCCTTAAAAAACTCCTTTCCATAAATTTTTCAGTGACTGCTGCTGTCCATTCTTCAAAATCTGTTAAAATAAAGAGAACAAATTCTTCTTCTTCAGGACCTGCACATAGAACAAATGTTAGGCGTGAAAGTTTATCGGCGAGGATGTAGTTTTTACCATTGATATATTCAAAGTTCACTATGATCCCCAAGCCATTGATAATCTGTAAATAAAAGCCATCGAACCGTGATGGCTTATTTTGAGTCATTTTGTGATCAAAAGAGATTATAACCTGACAATTTGTTCAGAGAGTGATTTCCTTTTTGTCAAGGAAATAGATTTTTATTGAATTTAAAGTTTCCATGCATGCATGGATTTTGGCATCGATTGTTGACTTTAGAGTGGGAAATTTCCCACTGTCTTAGGCACAAATTCGCTCTGTGCACCTTGCATCGCCTTTCCTTATTTTCCACTTGCAGACTCCTCCTCATCCATCCATGCAACCGTCATTTTTTGTCAATTTCGAGGATAATGTATGTGTCTTCCGGGGGTATCTCTATGTCCGACAAGTTCTAGACTAGTTCTTTGATTTTCTTTACAAGAGCCAAATTGTGTTCTTTCATGTGTTTATCACCATGTGGTGACATTTTTTATATAGTGGCCCAAGTAGTGTACTTAGATTAGGTATGTATGCTCATGCATAGTTGAGTATGCCAAGCCATGATCGTAGGCCTTGCTTTTCTCTGAGTTTTGCATCAGGAAAATCAACAATCTTTTTTATGATGTGCAGCTATAATTTGATACGCTTGTTGCCTATGACGACACTTAAGAAGTCAATCTTTGGCATTAGAAAAATCAACAATCTTTTTTATGATGTGCAGCTATAATTTGATACGCTTGTTGCCTATGACGACACTTAAGAAGTCAATCTTTGGCATCACAATTTTCATTTTGGATGTCGATAGTACTAACCCTTCCACTTGTACTATCTTCAAGAACCTTTCCAGATGAATTTTATGCTCCTTCTCAGAGTTACTAAATAGTAATATATCATCAATATAAACAATTATAAAGTCAGAGCAATGAAAAATTGCTGGCGCATTCTTGAAACCAAATGACATGACAAGGCATTCATATAGTCCAGAAGGGGCTATGAATGCAGTCCATTGGATAGAATCAGGATGCATTGCGACCTGATGAAAGCCGTTCTTTAGATCAAACTTTGGAGTATATCTTGTTATTTGATACACCTAAAGTATATAGTATTTTCAGACATATTTTTATATCTATTTTTGAGATATTGCGCTTTAATGGAAGGTATTTTTGTGTTTTTCTTGCAGATACAGTTAAGAAAGGTGAAAAATGCTTAAAGGAGTAAAAAAGAATCAAATTTGGAGCAAAAAGGTGAAAAATGTGCAAAAGAGTTATGGCGCCTAAGCGCCGGTTAAACAGAGAATATCGTGCCTAAGCGCCAATGGCCCCGCGCTTAAGCACCAGTGGCAGTTATTGGACGAGTAAATTCAGTTTTTGTGAATTTTGAAGAGGCTTTTGAGGCACTCATTGGCTTAATAGGTGGTTATAACCACCATGGACGAAAATTATCATGAAAGGATGCATCTCTTGGGGAAATACATCGAATCTAGACATATTTTGAAGAGAAACCAAGACACCTTTAGGAAAATTATAAAAGAAAGAAGAGAGGACTTAGAAAGAACCCTAAAAGTATTGGAAAGTTTTGAAGCTCTCATTTGGGGAGTTAGTTCAGAGACATTTTCAGGCACCACTTTTACTTTTATTTTATCCTTTTTGCTATTTAATTTTGAGCAATTGTAAAGAGAAGAGAATCAAAGGAACTTCAAGAGTTTAGTGGAAGACTTGTGATATGTTTTTATCTTTTTGTTTTGAGACTACTTTTTTATTTTAATTGAGACTTATTGTTGATTTGACAATGATTTCTTCTTTTAAACTAAAGTGTGGTTTTATTTTCTCCATAATTTCTGAGTAGTTTTCTTTATCTTTCTTCTTAAAATGTTAAGTAATTAAGTTTTGGACGGAAGTTGTGGAAAGTATTGATCTTCAGTGATGGAAAAAGTCGTGATGATTTAAATCCATGCACTTCATTTACTTCTTGATTTGGTTAATCCAGATGTTAAAATTTGTTGTGAGAACATGTAAGAACCAGGCTGGTATTGTCTCAGTCAACAATTGAAAAGAATCACATGAGGTAAATGTGAGAGCTAGTATCTTCCCTGCCAACCGGTCTTCAGAGCTATTCAAACTTTAAATTAGCCAATGTTCTTTATAGCATCTCTAGGAAGGGTAAAGAATATTATTCTCCTATTTGGCACAACACAATTTGCATACTTCCAAAATAGAATTCTTATATTTATTACTTATTCATAACAAGAAGAAAGATATTTTCATATTTAGTGATTTTTTTCTACAAGAACTCTAGTTATCTTTTTAAATTGTTATTGTTCTATCAAAATATTGAAAATACTAAAAATATTTAATTTTTTATTACTGCAAAAATCATCTTTAGTTTAGATAATTATCTTTTTATTAAAAATATAAAGTTTGTTGTTCAATAGTTCATATTGTGTATTCTCCCTGTGGGTTCGATATCTAGGTCTTAATCAAAAGTCCTATATTACTTGATAACGATACATATACTTGCGTAGTATCCCAATATATATAAATTAAAAGTTAAAAATTAAAATTAAAATTCTTATTTTTCTTCAGGATCAAGTTTTTAGTTTAGTTGCAAAATAAAGAAATATAAGTGAAATATAATCTGATTTATTATTGTACTGTGCATATTAGCAGTATCCAGGGATCACTATTTCCAATCTTTTTGAGAAGTGTATTGATCCCGGGTAGAGAATACTGGTCTCTGTATGCGTTGTCATTTAATTATTGGTGGTTGAATACCAGTCGTTCCTTTCCTTTAATTTCCCAGTCAGTTTTAGGATCAATTGAGGTTCAGGAATTTACAATCATCACCATGGTTCTATGATGACTTTTGCTTGGTTTGATTACCTTTAATGTGAGTAATCCATTGATATGCCTTTTAAACTGTTCTTGCATTGGCGGCGTTACATGTTTCAGAGGCTTATCCTGTATTTTTAGATCAGGATTGATAATAGAAGGTTACACACAACCTGATTTTTTACTCTAATGCCTTATTGGATCCTCACCAAAAAACCCATTGTCTTGTAATCGTCGGAATATTATTCTAAAGTTTTGGGTAAATGAATTTTCTTCATGTATTGAATATACCCACTCGGGTTGCATTTCTAGGTAAAAATCATAATCTATTTCTAGTTCCGGAATTTGTTTAGCGACAATTTCAAGCTCGGTTGTAGTGTTTACCTGTGTAATTTCTTTATAGAATGTCATCGTGTTTCCTTCTATTCGTACTCCACCATTTAGGCTTCATATGAAATTACATTCAAGCAACATTTGTGTTCCGTCTTTTGTATCCATATCAAGACATTAGATGAGAGGAATACGGAAACTATATTTGTTTATTAACATAGTTCCTGTTTTTTATCTTTTTATTAGCCTTTTTTATAGAGTTTACGCCGCTAAAAGATACCTAGTAGTTTAATTCCTCCAGTGTTGAATTTGACACATCATTGATATTTACACAGCACGATGTTGCGCCTGTGTCCACTATGGCTCGTAAACTGAAGTGTGTGACTCCTGGTACATCAAATGAAATGATTAAATTGAATAGTCGGTTGATGACCTTTCGTGAGTTATTTTGGGCTTGTTCTTTGACTGCTTCATTCAAGATTTTTGCGCCAAGATGATTGCTTGCTTCTCCATCTAGTTGTTCGTTGTTGTTGTCATCAATCTGCTTGGCTTTATCAAGTAGCAGTAACTCTTGGCTTGCTTCTTCTAATTGTGGTTCCAGGAGCTCCTGTAGTCGCTGTTGTAATTTGTGGTTTTCTTCGACCAAGTGGTCTAAGTATTTTAGTACCTCTTGGATTAATGCATCTTTAGATTGGTTTGGTGAGAATTATTTCCTTCTGAATAGAAATTATGAGGTAAAAGTTAGAACATAATGGGCATGCGGTTAACTTACATACCGGGCAATGTATGTGCATATGTATCATTGTAGAAATACAACAATAGGTGCAACGCGTATAGGGCCCCTATCTAGGCTTGTTGTGTTCCCATATGTGTGAACAATTCTCCTGATCGTCACGTAATCGGACGACACATCGCCATCCTAAATCTTCTTTCATCATGTATCTAATTTCATCAGCTTGTAGATTTTCTAAGACTTGTCTGACGTGAGTTAGAGTGTTAACTCCTCCTTCGGAGATGCTATAGATTGCATCTGACTGTTCTTCAGCCAAATCGACTGAAAGAACATCATAATCATCAGGAAGGTCTAGATTATTTAATATGGCAGCCCTGGCCATATTTCCTCATTCTCTTTTGAATTCTTGAGCAAAGTGACCTTCTTCACCATAGATGTAACATCGGCAATTGGTTGACCTTGGTTTGTTCTTATTCTTGACTACCCGCATGTGGGTGTCATGCGTTTTTTCTTTGTAATTGCATAATTTGCGTAGATCGTATTTCTTCTGGTTTTTGTAGTAGCCAGATATAGGAATCTTTCTACAGATAGAAAGATTTTTAATTCCTCGTTGGATAGTCGTCTTCTTACATAAATCAGCCAAGTATTGATATGTGAAGTGTATTCGTGGGAGAACACGAATGGTGTTCCCTAGGTACTTAAGCTTAAAGGCTTCTACAATTTCATTACCCAGTATAGGGGGCATCTTCTTGAAAAATTTGTCAGATAATTCAGGGTTAATGTACGTACGACCAGATTTCGTAGCTAGCACCTAGTAGTCATTCATGTAATCAAAAATGTTCTTGATTTGATCACATGACAGCCATTCTAAATCGAGATATGCTCGATTATGTTCGTTTGTAGATCCTTGATATGGATCCTCAAGTAGAATTATTCTGCGTATTTGAGAAAGAACATTTTGTGGATCATTAGCAATGTTTATAAGGGCTTCGTATTCAGCTTCATATGTCATTCTTCATTGTATCCATATCTTCTTCTCGACTTCTTCGAGTAGGTTCTCAATGAACAAGACCTTATCCTTGTTATCTTGAAATTGTTTGTCGTTGATGAGATTTAAATTTATAGACTCCCATCGAGAAATCACATTGTCTTATAAGGAGAAATTATCTGGGAGGATTAGAAAGACACCTTGAGTATTATGGGGGGAAGGGAGTGTCCACATGTTTTGCTGGTAGCTGCATTTGAAATCCGAGGTTTTGGAATGGAAGTTTTGAAAAGAATGAGAGGATGATGGTTCTGCTTGCGAACCAGTTGTAGTTGAAGGATACATAACAGGACCCACAACAAGTTCATTGGGGGGTAACTAGAAGGAAGAAACAAAGGCATAGAGGCCTTCGATTTTTTCGGCAATTTTTTTAAGTTTGGGGTAATCTAGATCAGCGAGCTGATCTTCAATAGTGGTGTAATAAAATTGAGGTTGGAAAATATTGGGATTGGGATATGGTAACAAAGGATAATCTATGGGGGAATCAGGAAGCTCCCTACCACCTTCCGGGGAAACTGAAGGAGTTTCATTATTATAGGCATTGAAGTAGAGGAATAAGGAGAAGTCGTCATCATTATCGGGCGCAGAGGCTTCTGAGGCCAAATCATCCCAAATAGGGGCATCATCATCATCATCAGAGTAAGCCATATAGAGGAGATCTTCTTCATCAGGTTCAGGAATTTCAGTATCATTAGGAGAATGATATGGGAGTGGAGGTGGCTAATTAGGTGTGTAACTGAAAAAGGAAAGACGGAGAGAACCATCAATTCGTTGTTGGGTGTGTAAGGTTTGAGGAATTTGGAGATTTGGTTGATTCGAAGGTTTAAGATTCCAAGTTAATCCTTGCAACTGGGCAATAGTTTGCCTTTCCCCTAGTATTGTTGTAATACCGTGAGATGCTAAATAATCTATAATTCCTGCAATATTATAACGAAATCCAGTGTGATTGGTGTTCGTTAATCATGCCACCAGTGCTCAAGTGATTAGAAGAATAGATTCTCCTCCCTGTTAATGCTCATAGCCATGCATCATGACTACTAATTCAATATGGTGTAGAAAATCATGAATGGATATCGTTAGATTAGGAGTAATATAAACCAATTGTGTGCCTGAAGATAAATCAATTTCCATGGTGCCAATTATGGAAACATCAGAACGCCAACGAGTATCCCGCAGTGATTACAAAGCAATGCTCCAGGCAACTGATTCATTGGAGCCACTGGCATTGGGTTTCCTCAATCCAGCTGAAGGACGACAGGGCAGTGCATCAGCTCTGAGTTCCATCGTAAAACAAAACAACACAATTATTTAACTTTTGCTCGTAATTATAGAAAAGCTTCGAACTTTGGAGGAAAAACTTCAACAAACTCCAAAAAAGTCACCGAAGAAGGCTGCATCAATTGAATCATCTATTTTTGCACTCCAAAACCAACTTTAAACTCTTTCTCTTGGAGATTCCACTACCTTACAAAAAATATCTAAGCCTAAAGGTCCTTTATTTAGCAAACTAAAGATAAGCTCAACCGATAACGGTTGAGAAAAAAACTTATTCGGTACACCCATCGAATAGAAAAAGTAAGCCTTCCAGCTCATAAAGTAAGCTTTCCAGCTCACGGAATAATACATAATAAAGACAACTGTTCACGAGCTTCATAGTACATCAAGCAAACCCACTTCACCGAAAGAAAAAGATTCTTCCAATCTCATGGACTCAATAATACAAAATAAAGCAAACCCACTACACCGAAAGAAAAGATTCCTTTCATCTTTTCAACATAACCGTACATCTAAAAATAATTCTGCTGAGTCAACAGTGGTCCACCATTTGCTTCCAAGTGAAGCTAAACTAAATTTCTCAGGCTCTTATTTGTGACATCAACGATGATGTTTGTTAGATTGGCCAGTTGTTGTTCCATACAGTAACAGTATGATGAAACATCTGCCCAGACATTATCCTTTGTAGACAAGCTTCGACTGTATCTGGTTTTATTCTGAAGTATAGCTTGTAGGATACGTAACTCGTCAATCACTTTCATTACTTGTTCTTCCTCGATTCGCTTAGCAGCCTTTCGAAGCGTATCGTGTGCGTCCAAAGTGATGGGGTGGTCATGTGTTGCCCAGAGGAGATCCCAGTAACGATCATTTGCCTCCTCTGGACGGAGACGTGAAACCTCTGGTCCAATTGCCTTGAAAAACTCCTTTCCATAAATTTTTCGGTGGCTGTTGTTACCTTCCATTCTTCTAAATCTATAAAAATAAAATGAACAGATTCTTCTTCTTCAGGATTTGCACATAGAACAAACGTTAGTCTTGAAAGCGTGTCGGCGAGGATGTTGTTTTTGTCATCAATATGTTCAAAGTTCACTCTGATCTTCAAGCCATTGATATAATCTGTAAATGAAAGCCATCGAACACGTGATGGCTTATTTTGAACCATTTTGTGATAAAAAGAGATTATAGTTTGACAATCTCTCCGGAGAGTGATTTTCTTTTTGTCAAGGAAATGGATTTTTAAAGAATTTAAAGTTTCCATGCATGCATGAATTTCAACATCGATTGTTGACATTATCATGGGAAATTTCCCACTTGCGTAGGCACAAATTCGCTCAATCCGGAGAGTAATTTTCTTTTTGTCAAGGAAATGGATTTTTAAAGAATTTAAAGTTTCCATGCATGCATGAATTTCAACATCGATTGTTGACATTATAATGGGAAATTTCCCACTTGCGTAGGCACAAATTCGCTCTGTGCTCCTTACATCGCCTTTCCTTATTTTCCACTTGCAGACTCCTCCCCATCCTTCCATGCAATCGTCAGTTTCGAGGATAATGTATGCGTCTTCCAGGGGTATCCCTAGGTCCGGCAAGTTCTAGACTAGTTCTTTGATTTTCTTTACGAGAGCCCAGTCGTGTTTCTTCATGCATTTATCACCATGTGGTGACGTTTTTTGATATAGTGGCCCAAGTAGTGTACCTAGATTTGGTATGCATGTTCGTGCATAGTTGAGTATGCCCAACCATGATCGTAGGCCCTATTTTTCTCTGAGTTTTGTATCAGGAAAATCGACACTCTTTTTTATGATGTGCAGCTATAATTTGAAACGCTTGTTGCCAATGAAGACACCTAAGAAGTCAATCTTTGGTGTCGCAATTTTTATTTTGGATGTTGATAGTATTAGCCCTTCTGCTTCTACTATCTACAGGAACCTTCCAGATGAATTTTATGCTCCTGCTCAGAGTTACTAAATAGTAATATACCATCAATATAAACAATTAAAAGTCAGATCAATGCTGAAAACAATGATCCATTTTCCTTTGAAAAATTGTTGGCGCATTTTTCAGGCCAAATGGCATTACAAGCCATTCATATAGTACGGAAAGGACTATGAATGCAGTCCATTCAATAGAATCAGGATGCATTGCGACCTGATGAAAGCCGCTCTTTAGATCAAACTTGGAGTAGAACTTGCTATTTCCAAACTTTTTGATAAGTGTATTGATCTCGAGTAGAGAATATTGGTTTTTGTATGTGTTGTAATTTAATGATCGGTAGTTCAATACCAGTCGTTCCTTTCCTTTAATTTCCCTACCAGTTTTAGGATCAATTGAGGTTCCAAAATTTACAATCATCGCCCTGGCTCTATGTCGACTTTTGCTAGGCCTGATTACCTTTAATGCGAGTAATCCATCGATAAGCCTTTTAAACTATTCTTGTATTACTGGCGTTACATGTTTCAGAGGTTTATCCTGTATTGTTGGATCAGGATTGATAATATCAAGTTTACACACAACCTGATTTTTACTCCAATGCCTTATTGGATCCTCACAAATAAACCAATTGTCTTGTAATCATCGGAATATTGTTTTGAATTTTTGGGTAAATGGATTTTCTTCATTTATTGAATATATCCACTTTGGTTGCATTTCTAGGTAAAAATCATAATCCATGTCTAGTTCTGGGATTTTTTTAGCGGCAATTTCAAGCTCATTTGTAGTGTTTACCTGTGTAATTTCATTATTGAAGGTCACTGTGTTTCCTTCTATTTGTACTCCATCATTTAGGCTTTGTATTGAATTACACCCGAGCAACATTTGTATTCCGTCTTTTGTATCCATATCAAGACAGTAGATGAGAGGAATACAGAAGCTGTGATCGTTTATTAACATAGTTTCTGCTTTTATCTTTTTATTAGCCTTTGTTATAGATTTATGCCGCTAAAAGATACCTGTAATTTAATTCCTCCAGTGTTGAATCTGGCACATCATTGATATATGTTGCGTCTGTGACCACTATGGCTGGTAGACTAAAGCGTGTGACTCCTAATACATCAAATGAAATGATTGAATTGAATACTCGGTTGATGACCTTTCGCGGGTTCTTTTGGACTTGTTCTTTGACTGCTTCATTCAAAATTTTTGTGCCAAGATCGTTGCTTGGTTCACCATCTAGTTGTTCGTTGTTGCTTTCATCAATCTGCTTGGCTTTATCATGTAGCAGTAACTCTTGCCTTGTTTTTTTCTAATTGTGGTTCCATGAGCTCCTATAGTCGCTGTTGTAATTTGTGGTTTTCTTCGACCAAGTGGTCTAGGTATTTTACTAGCTCTTGGATTAATGCATCTTTAGATTGGTATAGTTGGAGAATTATTTCCTTCTGAATAGAAATTGTGAGGTAAAAGTTAGAACATAATGGGCATGTGGTTAACTTACATACCAGGCAATGTATGCGCATATGTATGTTAGTAGAAATACAACAATAGGCGCATCACATATAGGGCCCCTGTATAAGCTTGTTGTGTTCCCATATGTGTGAACAATTATCCTGATCATCACGTAATCGGATGGCGCATCCCCATCCTAAATCTTCTTTCATCATGTATCCAATTTAATCGACTGGTAGATTTTCTAGGGCTTGTCTGACGTGAGTTAGAGTGTTAACTCCTTCACCTTCGGAGATGCTACAGATTGCATCCGACTGTTCTTCATCCAAATCAACTAAAAAAACATCATAATCATCAGGAAGGTCTAGATTATTTATTATGTCAGCCCTAGCCATATTTCCTCATTTGCTTTTGCATTCTCGAGAAAAGTGACATTCTTCACCTCAGATGTAACATCGGCATTTAATAGACATTGGTTTGTTCTTATTCTTGATTACCCGCACGTGGGTGTCATGTGGTTTTCCTTTGTAATTGCGTGATTTGCGTAGGCCGTATTTCTTCTGGTTGTTGTAGTATCCAGGTACGGAAATCTTTCTATAGATAGAAAGATCTTTGATTCCTCGTTGGATAGCAACCTTCTTAAATAAATCAGCTAGGTACTGATATGTGAAGCGTATTCGTGGGAGGACACCAATGGTATTTCCTGGGTATTTAAGCTTAAAGGATTCTTCAACTTCATCATGCAGAATTGGGGGCATCTTCCTAAAAAAATTGTCAGATAATTCAGGGTTAATGTACATACGACCGGACTTTGCAGTTAATACCTTGTAGTCGTTCATGTAATCAAACATATTATTGATTTGGTCACATGACAGTTGTTCTAAATCAAGGTATGCACGATTATGTTCCTCCGTAGAGCCTTGATATGGATCTTCAAGTAGAATTATCCTGCGAATTTGAGAAAGAACATTTTGTGGATTATCAGTAATATTTACAAGGGCTTCATATTCTGCTTCATAAGTCATTCTCCATTGTATCCATATCTTCTTTTTGACTTCTCCAAATAGGTTCTCAATGAATAAGTCCTCAGCCTTGTTATCTTGAAATTGTTTGTCGTTGATGAGATTTAAAGTTATAAACTCCCATCGAGAAATTACATCGTCGTATAATCAGAAATCATCCGGAAGAATCAGTAGGACAACTTGAGTATTATGGGCTGAGGGAAGTGTCCACATGTTTTGCTGATAAGTGCGTTTGAAATCCAAAGCTCTATATCAGATGGTTTAGAAAGAATGAGAAATGTTCCTTCTTGTGAACTATTTTCGGTGGTTGGGGGATACATAACAGGACCCATGATAGGTTCATTGGGGGGTAAATAAGAAGAGGAAACAACGGCGTAGAGGCCATCGGCCTTTTCGGCCATTTTACGGAGTTTGGGGTAATCGAGATCAACGAGCTGATCTTTGACTGGCGACTTTATGCTTAAAAATATATGCTTAAAAATATAAGATAAATATTGACGTAATAAATATTCAATAATTGTAAAGTCACACTTATCAACGCAAGTATATGTATCGCTCAAGTAATATAGGGCTCTTATGGAGTCCTAGATATCAATCCCACAGGGAGTGGTTTAGAACTGTGAACTAAGATTTTAGAAAAGTAATACTTTAATCGCAACAATGAAGTTCAATTTGCTTATCTGTCACTAATAGGCAATTGAAATAAATATATAATTTTAATAACTAATAAAGAACTAATGATATTAATGAGGGTTTAAATGTGATATTCAATATATAAGAAAACATCCTTCTCCTTGTCAAAAAATTATAGTGAATGGATAAAGTGAAT
>NW_018164933.1:29118-29529 GCF_001263595.1 Phalaenopsis equestris
CACTTCAGCACCCAAACAATAGGACCGAATTGGGGATTTTAGTCTATCACTCTAAAATCTCCAATTCTACGCTCGATAATATTATTTCCATATTTATTTGCATCCAACTTCCAAGGGCTTTGACCTCCCTGAATCTTGGATGTAATCTTCACTTTAGTTGTAAAACTCAACATATTTTAACAAATCAATTGGCCAAATTGAAAGTAAATTAAGATTGAAGTGAAAAGATCACCACAATTTCTTAAACATTTTCATGGTTCACCAATTCAAATTACCATTTCACAAATCTCGAGATAATGAGAAAGATAGCGAAAACTACTCAGATCTCATGGAAAAAACACAACAAAACTCGGAATTCATATATAAAATCAAAGTCATACAAACTACAATAAGTAAATAACTTATCTCTAA
>NW_018164933.1:29958-94854 GCF_001263595.1 Phalaenopsis equestris
AGGGCCCCGTCGGCGGCCTTTGTTCAAATCTCCACATTTTGGTCCTTTTCGCTCCAAATTCGCTCATTTTTGCATCTTTTTATTTTATTGACCCTAATTCATCATTCCTGCAACAAAACATCAAAAATACATTTCTTTAAAGTGCAATATCATTAAAAACACTATAAAATAGGTATGAAAATCTCAACATATTTTTCATTGGTCAATCTTCAATAGTGGTGTAACAAAATTGAGGTGGGAAAGTGTTGGAAGTGGAAGTGGGATATGGTAACAAGGGATAATCCATAGGGTAATCCGGAAGCTCCAAATCAGGAAGCTCCTCCCCACCACCTTCCGGGAAAACTGAAGAAGTTTCATTATTGTAGGAATTGAAGTAGAGGAATAACGAGAAGTCATCATCATTATCGGGCGCAGAGGCTTCTGAGGCTGAATCATCCCGATAGAGGCATCATCATCATCATCATCAAAGTAGGCCATATAGAGGAGATGTTCTTCATCAGGGTCAGAAATTTTGGTATCTTTAGGAGAATGATATGGGAGTGGAGGTGGTTGATTAGGTGTGTAATCGGAAAAGGAAAGATGGAGAGAACCATCGATCCGTTGTTGGGTGTGTAAGGTTTGAGGAATTTGGAGATTTGGTTGATTCGAAGGTTTAAGATTCCAAGTTAATCCTTGCAACTGGGCAATAGTGTGCCTTTCCACTAGTATTGCTGCAATACCGTGAGATGCTAAATAATCTACAATTCCTGCAACATTATAATGAAACCCAGTGTGACTGGTGTTCGTTATTCGTGCCACCAGTGCTCAGGGGATTAGAAGATTAGATTCTAAGATTAGATTCTCCTCCCTGCCAATGGTCAGAGCCATGCGTCATGACTACTAATTTGATATGGTGTAGAAAATCATGAATGGATATCATTAGATTAGGAGTAATATACACCAATTGTGTGCCCGAAGATAAATCAATTTCCATGGTGCCAATTATGGAAACATCAGACCGCCAACAAGTATCACTTTGGAAGATTTTTCGAGGATTACGAAAAACAAATAAAGGACCTTTATGCTTAGAGATTTTTAGTGGGGTAGTAGAATGTCCAAGAGAAAGAGTTTGAAGTTGGTTTTGGAGTGCGAAAATAGATGATTCAATTAATGCAACCTTGTCTGATGACTTTTCTGTAGTTTGCTTAAGTTTTTCCTCCAAAGTTTGAAGCTTTTCTATAATTACGAGCAATAGTTGAATAATTGTGTTGTTTTGTTTTACGATGGAACTCAGAGCCGATGCACTGCCCTGTTGAGCTTCAGTTGGATTGAGGAAACCCAATATCGGTGGCTCCAATGAATCAGTTGCCTGGAGCGCTGCTTTGTAATCACTACTAGTTGAAGACAACCTCCAATCGTTCATGAAGTGATGAAGCCCCTAACTTCGTCAAAAAGTTCTTTAATTTGTTGTACCAGTCTAGACAAATCAGCTGTTAGCTTTAAAGCTTGCTCTTCAACCAGCTTGGGTTGAAGGGCTATTTGATTTACAAGTGAGCTAACTTCTGAGGAAGTGAAAGGTTTACTAGCGTTTAATTCAGTCTTAATTATAGAGAGATCAGAAATAATCTGGTGAAAAGAGTTTTCAGCAGCTTCTTTAGCTTCGAGTTGTTGTTCCAAGATTATTTTAAAGTTTTTCAGAGAGACACGGAAGAAAAGATGTAAACGATCGTACGTTACAGTAAGATTGTGGTTGGTGTTTTTACACAAATCAAGGGTTTTAGGATTATCAAGAGATAGATCAAGGTATTCTAGGTTTATCGTTCGGAATTTTTCATTCAAATCTGTCAGACATACGTAAGTATTTAAGAATCTATAATTTCAATTGGTAAGTTCCTATGCTACCCTGATAAACCCAGTTCGCCTGCGGACATTGCGCCTACTATTCTCGACAATCTCTTCGTCCCCTGGGTTACTGATTGGTATATCATGACACAGCGTCTTACCATAAGAGATTATTCATTCCAAAACACAAACATAGTATAACAAAATAAGAACAATTATTGAGATAGATAATCCCACTCCTTACTTAGCTTACCTAGAATACGTGAAGAGTTTTAGCCCAGGCTGGCTTTGATACCAAAGGTATGTAGGAATATAGTAGGATCGCTGGCTTGAGGTCACAAAGAACTTATTGCCAGACAATTATAAAAGCAAGATAAGATATATTATTAATAAAAACCCTTACAAGAGACTGATAGCACACTGAAGAGTTGACTTCGAGAGCTCTTCTCGTCTGCATGCATCTTCTTCTTACATCCTAGTTATAAGCAAACTAAAAATAAGCTCAACCAATAGTGGTTGAGAAAAAGACTTATTCGGTACACCCACCGAATAAAGAAAATAGACAAAGTAAGCCTTCCAGCTCATAAAGTAAGCTTTCCAGCTCACGGACTTAATAATAAATAATAAAGAAAATCGTCCACGAGCTTAATAGTATATAAACGAAACCCACTTCACCGAAAGAAAAGTTTCCTTTTAGCTTTTCAACATAATCGTACACCTAAAAATAATTCTAGTGAGTCAGCAGTGGCCCACCATTTGCTTCCATGTGAAGCTAAACTAAATTATTCAGGCTCTTATTTGTGACGTCAGCGATGATGTTTGATAGATTGGCTAGTTGTTGTTCCATATGGTAACAGTATGGTGAAACATATGCCAGGCATTCCCCTTTATAGACATGCTTCGACCGTATCTGGTTTTATTCTCAAGTATGGCTTATAAAATATGTAACTCGTCTAGTACTTTCATTAATTGCTCTTCCTCAATTTGTCTGGCGGCCTTCCGGAGTTTATCTTGTGTGTCCAGGGTGATGGGGTGGTCAAACGTTGCTCAGATGAGATCCTAGTGACGATCATTTGCCTCCTTTGGACGGAGACTTAAAACATTTGGCTCAACTGCCTTGAAAAACTCCTTTCCATAAATTTTTCGATGGGTGTTGCCGTCCATTCTTCAAAATCTGTAAAAATAAAGAGAAGAGATTTTTCTTCTTAAGAACCTGCACATAAAACAAACGTTAGGCGTGAAAGTGTATCGGCGAGGATGTTGTTTTTATCGTCAATTTGTTCAAAGTTCACTATCATCCCCAAGCCATCGATAAAATCTGTAAATGAAAGCAATTGAACACTTGATGGCTTATTTTGAGCCATTTTGTGATAAAAAGATTTATAGCCTGACAATCTGTCCGGAGAGTGATTTCCTTTTTGTCAAGCAAATGAATCTTTAAAGAATTTAAAGTTTCCATGCATGCGAGGATTTCGACATCGATTGTTGACTATAGAGTGGAAAATTTCCCACAGGCGTAGGCACAAATTCGCTATGTGCTCCATGCATCGCCTTTCCTTCTTTTCCACTTGCAGACTCCTCCCCATCCATCCATGCAACTGTCAGTTTCGAGGATAATGTATGTGTCTTTTGGGGGTATCTCGATGTCCGACAAGTTTTGGACTAGTTCTTTGATTTTCTTTACGAGAGCCCAGTCGTGTTCCTTCATGCGTTTATCACCATGTGGTGACGTTTTTTTATATAGTAGCCCAAGCAGTGTACCTAGATTGGGTATGTATGCTCATGCATAGTTGAGTATGCCCAACCATGATCGTAGGGCTTGCTTTTCTCCGAGTTTTACATCGGGAAAATTGGCAATCTTTTTTATGATGTGCGGTTGTAATTTGATACGCTTGTTGCCAATGACGACACCTAAGAAGTCAATCTTTTGTGTCGCAATTTTCATTTTAGATGTCGATAGTACTAGCTCTTCCGCTCCTACTATCATCAGGAACCTTTCTAGATGAATTTTATGCTCCTGCTCAGAGTTACTAAACAGTAATATATCATCAATATAAATAATTAAAAACTTAAAGCAATGTTGAAAACCATGATGCATTTTCCTTGAAAAAATTGCTGGCGCATTTTTGAGGTCAAATGGCATGACAAGTCATTCATATATTCCAGAAGGGACTATGAATGCAGTTCATTCGATAGAATCAGGATGCATTGCAAACTGATGAAATTCGCTCTTTAGATCAAACTTGAAGTAGATCTTGTTATTTCTGATCCTTTTGAGAAGTGTATTGATCCCGGGTAGAGAATACTGGTCTTTTTATGTGTTATCATTTGATGATCGGTAGTTGAATACCAGTCGTTCCTTTCCTTTGATTTCCCTGCCAGTTTTAGGATCAATTGAGGTTATGGAATTTACAATCATCGCCATGGTTCTATGACGACTTTTGCATGGCCTGATTACCTTTAATGAGAGTAATTCATCAATATGCCTTTTAAATTGTTATTGCAATGGTGGTGTTACATGTTTCAGAGGCTTATCCTGTATTGTTATATCAGGATTGATAATATCAAGTTTACACACAACCTGATTTTTACTCCAATGCCTTATTGGATCCTCACCAAAAAACCCATTGTCTTGTAATCCTCAGAATATTATTCTGAATTTTTGGGTAAATGGATTTTCTTCATTTATTGAATATACCCACTCCAATTGCATTTCTAGGTAAAAATCATAATCCATTTCTAGTTCTAAGATTTGTTTAGCGGCAATCTCAAGCTCGATTGTAGTGTTTACCTATGTAATTTATTTATAGAAGGTCACTATGTTTCCTTCTATTCGTACTCCACCATTTAGGCTTCATATGAAATTACATCCGAGCAACATTTGTATTCTGTGTTTTGTATCCATATCAAGATAGTAGATGAGAGGAATACGAAAGCTATGTTCGTTTATTAACATAGTTCCTGCTTTTATCTTTTTATTAGCCTTTGTTATAGAGTTTACCCCACTAAAAGATACCTGGTAATTTAATTCCTCTAGTGTTGAATCTGGCACATCATTGATATTTACACAGCACGATGTTGCGCCTGTGTCCACTATGGCTCGTAGACTGAAGCGTGTGACTCCTGGTACATCAAATGAAATGATTAAATTGAATAGTCAGTTGATGACCTTTCGTGGGTTCTTTTAGACTTGTTCTTTGACTACTTCATTCAAGGTTTTTGCGCCAAGATCGTTGCTTGGTTCTCCATCTAGTTGTTCGTTGTTGCTTTCATCAATCTGCTTGGATTTATCATGTAGCAGTAACTCTTGTCTTGGTTTTTCTAATTGTGGTTCCAGGAGCTCCTGTAGTCACTGTTGTAATTTGTGGTTTTCTTCGACCAAGTGGTCTGAGTATTTTAGTAGAACTTGGATTAATGCATCTTTAGATTGGTATGGTTAGAGAATTATTTCCTTATGAATAGAAATTGTGAGGTAAAAGTTAGAACATAATAGGCATGCGGTTAACTTACATAGCAGGCAATGTATGTGCATATGTATGTTAGTAGAAATACAACACTAGGTGCATCGCGTATAGGGCCCTTGTATAGGCTTGTTGTGTTCCCATATGTGTGAACAATTCTCCTGATCGTAATGTAATCGGACGGCGCATCACCATCCTAAATCTTCTTTCATAATGTATCCAATTTAATCTGCTGGTGGATTTTCTAGGGCTTGTCTCACGTGAGTTAGAGTGAACACCTTCTCCTTCGAAGATGCTTCAGATTGCATCCGACTGTTCTACATCCAAATCGACGGAAAGAACATCATAATCATCAAGAAGGTCCATATTATTTAATATGGCAGCCCTGACCATATTTCCTCGTTTGCTTTTGCATTCTCGAGCAAAGTGACATTCTTCACCATAGATGTAACATCAGCATTTGGTAGACCTTGGTTTGTTCTTATTCTTGATTCCCCGCGCATGGGTGTCATGTTGTTTTCCTTCGTAATTGCATAATTTGCGTAGGTTGTATTTCTTCTCATTGTTATAGTAGCTAGGTATGAGAATCTTTCTACAGATAGAAAGATCTTTAATTCCTCGTTGGATAGCCACCTTCTTACATAAATCAGTCAAGTATTGATATGTGAAGTGTATTTGTGGGAGAACACCAATGGTGTTCCCTGGGTACTTAGCTTAAAGGCTTCTTCAATTTCATTACCCAATATAGGGGGCATCTTCCTGAAAAATTTGTCAGATAATTAAGGGTTAAGGTACATACGACCGGATTTCGTAGGTAGCACCTTTTAGTCGTTCATGTAATCAAACGTGTTCTTGATTTGGTCACATGTCAGCCGTTCTAAATCGAGATATGCTTGATTATGTTCCTCCGTAGATCCTTAATATGGATCCTCAAGTAGAATTATTTTGCGTAATTGAGAAAGAATATTTTGTGGATCATCAACAATGTTTACAAGGGCTTTGTATTCAGATTCATATGTCATTCTCCATTGTATCCATATCTTCTTTTCAACTTCTCCATGTAGGTTCTCAATGAACAAGACCTTAGTTTTGTTATCTTGAAATTGTTTGTCGTTAATGAGATTTAAAGTTATAGACTCCCATCAAGAAATCACATCATCTTATAAGGAGAAATCATCTAAGAGGATTAGTAGGGCACCTTGAGTATTATGGGCAGAAGGGAGTGTCCACATGTTTTCCTGGTAGGTGCGTTTGAAATCCGAGGCTTTGGAACGGAAGTTTTAAAAAGAATGAGATGATGATGGTCCTGCTTGCGAACCAGTTGTAGCTGGAGGATACATAACAGGACCCATGACAGGTTCATTGGGGGGGGGGGGGGGAAAAAGAGGAAGAAACATGGGCGTAGAGGCCATCAGCTTTTTGGCAATTTTTCGAAGTTTGGGGTAATCAAGGTCAGCGAGCTGATCTTCAATAGTGGTGTAACAAAATTAAGGTAGGAAAATGTTGGAAGTGGAAGTGAGGTTTGGTAACAAGGGATAAACCATAGTGAAATCAGGAAGCTCCTCCTCGCCACCTTCTGGGAAAACTGAAGAAGTTTCATTATTGTAGGCATTGAAGTAGAGGAATAACGAGAAGTCGTCATCAGGATCAGGTGCAGAGGCTTCTGAGGCCGAATCATCTTAAATAGGGGCATCATCATCTGAGTAGGCCATATAGAGGAGGCGTTCTTCATCAGGGTCAGGAATTTCAGTATCATTGGGAGAATGATAAGGGAGTGAAGGTGGCTTATTAGGCGTATAACCGGAAAAGGAAAGACGGAGAGAACCATCGATCCGTTGTTGGGTGTGTAAGGTTTGAGGAATTTGGAGATTTAATTGAAGTTTAGTGGAGGTACGAGATGTAGAGGCCATTTATACAAGTTTTTGTCTTTCACTTTGGAAGATTTTTTGAGGATTATGAAAAACAAATAAAGGACCTTTAGGCTTAGAGATTTTTAGTGGGGTAGTGGAATCTCCAAGAGAAAGAGTTTGAAGTTGGTTTTAGAGTGTGGAAATAGATGATTCAATTAATGCAGCCTTGTCTGAAGACTTTTCTGTATTATGTATGCGTCTTCCAAGGGTATCTCTAGGTCCGACAAGTTTTGGAATAGTTCTTTGATTTTCCTTACGAGAACCCAGTCATGTTCCTTTATGCTTTTATCACCATGTGGTGACATTTTTTTAATATAGTGGCCCTAGTAGTGCACCTAGATAAGGTATGTATGCTCGTTCATAGTTAAGTATGCCCAGCCATGATCGTAGACTCTGCTTTTCTCTGAGTTTTGCATCCGGGAAATCAGTAATCTTCTTGATGATGTGCAGCTGTAATTTGATACGCTTGTTGCCAATGACAGCACCTAAGAAATCGATCTTTGGAGTCGTAATTTTCAATTTGGATGTCGATAATACTAGCACTTCCGCTTCTACTATCTTTAGAAACTTTTCAAGATGAATTTTATGCTCCTGCTCAGAGTTACTAAATAGTAATATATCATAAATATAAACAATTAAAAATTCATAGCAATATTGAAAATAATTATCTATTTTCCTTTAAAAAATTGCTGGCGCATTTTTTAGGCCGAAAGGCATGACAAGCCATTCATATAGTCCAGAAGGGACTATGAATATAGTCCATTTGATAGAATCAGGATGCATTGCGACCTGATGAAAGTCGCTCTTTAGATCAAACTTGGAGTAGATCTTGCTATTTCCAATCTTTTTGAGAAGTGTATCGATCCCGGGTAGAGAATATTGGTCTTTGTATGTGTTGTCATTTAATGAGTGGTAGTTGAATACCAGTCGTTCCTTTCCTTTAATTTCCCTGCCAGTTTTAGGATCAATTGAGGTTCCGAAATTTACAATCATTGCCATGGTTCTATGCCGACATTTTGTTGGCCTGATTTACTTTAATTCGAGTAATCCATCAATATGCCTTTTAAATTGTTCTTGCATTGCTGGCGTTACATGTTTCATAGGCTTATCCTGTATTGTTAGATCATGATTGATAATATCAAGTTTACAGACAACCTGATTTTTACTCCAATGCCTTATTGGATCCTCACCAATAAACCCATTGTCTTGTAATCGTCGGAATATTGTTCTAAATTTTTGGGTAAATGGATTTTCTTCATTTATTGAATATACCCACTCCAGTTGCATTTCTAAGTAAAAAGTATAATCCATTTCTAGTTCTGGAATTTGTTTAGTTTCATGCTCGGTTGTAGTGTTTACCTGTGTAATTTCTTTATAGAAGATCACTGTGTTTCCTCCTATTCGTACTCCATTTAGGCTTCGTATGAAATTACATCCAAGCAACATTTGTATTTCGTCTTTTGTATCCATATCAAGATAGTAGATGAGAAGAATACGGAAGCTATGTTCGTTTATTAACATAGTTCCTGCTTTTATCTTTTTATTAGCCTTTGTTATAGAGTTTACACCGCTAAAAGATACTTGGTAATTTAATTCCTCCAGTGCTGAATCTGGCACATCATTGATAATTACATAGCACGATGTTGCGTCGGTGTCTACTATGGCTCGTAGACTGAAGCTTGTGACATCTGGTACATGAAACGAAATGATCATATTGAATAGTCGATTGATGACCTTTCACGGGTTCTTTTGGGCTTGTTCTTTGACTTCTTTGTTCAAGATTTTTGTGCCAAGATCGTTACTTGGATCTCCATCTAGTTGTTCGTTGTTTCTTTCATCAATATGCTTGGCTTTATCATGTAGCAGTAACTCTTGTCTTGCTTATTCTAATTGTGGTTCCAAGAACTCCTCTAGTCGTTGTTGTAATTTGTGGTTTTCTTCGACTAAGTGGTCTGAGTATTTTAGTAGCTCTTGGATCAATGCGTCTTTCGATTTGTATGGTTGAAGAATTTTTTTCTTTCTGAATAGAAGTTGTGAGGTAAAAGCTAGAACATAATGGGCACGCGGTTAACTTGCATAATGGGCAATGTATGTTCATATGTATGTTTGTAGAAATACAACAATAGGCACATCATGTATAGAGCCCTTGTATTGGCTTGTTGTGTTCCCATATGTGTGAACAGTTCTTCTGATTATCGCGTAATCGGATGGCGCATCGCCATCCTAAATCTTCCTTTATCATGTATCCCTTTACTTCGACCGGTAGATTTTCTAGGGCTTGTCTGACGTGAGTTAGAGTGTTAACTCCTCCTTCGGAGAAGCTATAGATTGCATCTAACTGTTCTTCATCCAGATCGATTGAAAAAACATCGTAATCATCGGGAAGGTCTAGGTTGTTTAATATGGCAACCTTGGTCATATTTCCTTGTTTGCTTTTGCATTTGCGAGCAAAATGTCCTTCTTCACCGTAGATGTAACATCGGCATTTAGTAGACCTTGGTTTGTTCTTATTCTTGATTACCTTCACGTGGGTGTCATGTGGTTTTCCTTTGTAACTATGTGATTTGCGTAGGTCATATTTCTTCTGGTCGTTGTAGTATCCAGGTACAGGAATCTTTCTACAGATAGAAAGATCTTTGATTCCTCGTTGGATAGCAGCCTCCTTATATAAATCAGCTACGTACTGATACGTTAAGCGTATTCGTGGGACGACACTAATGGTATTTCCTGGGTATTTAAGCTTAAAGGCTTCTTCAATTTCATTACCCAATATAAGGGGCATCTTCCTGAAAAATTTGTCAGATAATTCAAGATTAATGTACATACGACCGGACTTTGCAGCTAGTACCTTGTAGTCGTTCATGTAATCAGACATATTCTTAATTTGGTCAAATGACAGTCGTTCTAAATCAAGGTATGCTTGATTATGTTCCTCCGTAGAGCCTTGATATGGATCTTCAAGTAGAATTATCCTACGAATTTGAGAAAGAACATTTTGTAGATCATCAGCAATATTTACAAGGGCTTCGTATTCCGCTTCGTATGTCATTCTTCATTGTATTCATATCTTCTTTTCGACTTCTCCAAATAGGTTCTCAATGAACAAGACCTTAGCCTTGTTATCTTGAAATTGTTTGTCATTGATGAGATTTAAAGTTATAGGCTCCCATCGAGAAATCCCATCGTCGTATAAGGAGAAATCATCTGGGAAGATTAGGGTCCATTTGGGGAAGCTTATTTAGTGTTGTGGCATTTTGAAAACGCAACTAGACTGTTTAAGTAAATTGCATTTTAAAAACGCTGAAAGCAGTGTTTCCACACCGCCCCTATCTAGGTGTGCTGGCAGCTTTCTAGCTTTTCCAAAAACATAAAAATTTCTAATAGCCACCGCACCTAGCTTATCAGCAATTATTTTTAATCAACTTATTAGCAGATTATTAAATAAGTTGCAGCTGCCCCAAACAGACCCTTAGTAAGACACCTTGAGTATTATGGGCGGAAGGGAGTATCCACATGTTTTGCTGGTAGGTGCGTTTGAAATCCGAGGCTTTGGAAGAAAAGTTTTGAAAAGAATGAGAGGATGATGGTCTTACTTGCGAGACAGTTGTAGCAGAAAGATACATAATTGGACCCATGACAGGTTCATTAGGGGTAAATATAAGGAAGAAATAGAGGCGTAGAGGCCATCAGCTTTTTAGGCAATTTTTCGAAGTTTGAGGTAATCTACATCAGTGAGCTGATCTTCAATAGTGGTGTAACTAAATTGAGGTGGGAAAATGTTGGGATTGGGATATGGTAACAAGAGATAATATATGGGGGAATCAGGAAGCTCCCCACCACCTTCCGGGGAAACTGAAAAAGTTTCATTATTGTAGGCATTGAAGTAGGGGAATAACGAGAAGTCGTCTTCATTATCGGGTGCAGAGGCTTCTGAGGTCGAATCATCCCAAATAGGGGCATCAACAACATCATCAGAGTAGGTCATATAGAGGAGATCTTCTTCATCAGGGTCAGAAATTTCAGTATCATTAGGAGAATGATATGGGAGTGGAGGTGGTTGATTAGGTGTGTAACCAGAAAAGGAAAGACGGAGAGAACCATCGATCCGTTGTTGGGTGTGTAAGGTTTGAGGAATTTGTAGATTTGGTTGATTCGAAGGTTTAAGCTTCCAAGTTAATCCTTGCAACTGGGCAATAATGTGTCTTTCCCTTGGTATTGTTGTAATACCGTGAGATGCTAAATAATCTGCAACTCCTGCAACATTATAATGAAACCCAGTGTGACTGGTGTTCGTTAATCGTGCCACCAGTGCTCAGGTGATTAGAAGATTAGATTATCCTCCCTGTCAATGCTCAGAGCCATGCGTCATGACTACTAATTCGATATGGTGTAGAAAATCATGAATGCATATCATTAGATTAGGAGTAATATACACCAATTGTGTGCCCGAAGATAAATCAATTTCCATGGTGCCAATTATAGAAACATCAGAAAGCTAACAAGTATCCCGCAGACTAGTATTCTCTACCCGAGATCAATACACTTTTAAAAAAGATTAGAAATAGCAAGATCTACTCCAAGTTTGATCTAAAGAGCAGCTTTCATCAGGTCACAATACATCCTGATTCTATCGAATGAACTGCATTCATATTCCCTTCTGGATTATATGAATGGTTTGTCATGTCATTCGGACTCAAAAATGTGCCAGTAATTTTTCAAAGAAAACTGTATCATTGTTTTCAGCATTGCTCTGACTTTTTAGTTGTTTATATTGATGATATATTACTATTTAGTAACTCTGAGCAAGAGCATAATAGCCATCTTGAAAGGTTCCTGAAAATAGTAGCAGAAGGGATAGTACTATTCGCATCCAAAATGAAAATTGCGACACCAAAAAATGACTTCTTATGCGTCGTCATTGGCAAAAAGCGTATTCGCATGTCATCAAAAAGATTGTCAATTTTCCCAATGCAAAACTCAGAGAAAAGCAAGGCCTACAATCATGGTTGTGCATACTCAACAATGCACGAGCATACATACCTAATATAGGCACACTACTTGACCCACTATATCAAAAAACGTCACCACATGGTGATAAACGCATTAAGGAACACGACTGGGCTCTCATAAAGAAAATCAAAGAACTAGTCCAGAACTTGTCGGACCTAGAGATACCCATGGAAGACGCATACATTATCCTCAAAACTGATGGTTGCATGGAAGGATGGGGAGGAGTCTGCAAGTGGAAAAGAAGGAAAAGCGATGAAAGGAACACAGAGCGAATTTGTGCCTACGCTAGTGGAAAATTTCCCACTCTAAAGTCAATAATCGATGTTCAAATTCATGCATGCATGGGAACATTAAATTCTTCAAAAATCCATTTTCTTGACCAAAAGGAAATTACTCTCTGGACAGATTGTCAGGTTATAATCTCTTTTTATTACAAAATGGCTCAAAATAAGCCACACGTGTTCGATGGCTTTTATTTACAAATTATATCAATGCCTTGGGGATCATAGTGAAATTTGAACATATCGACGACAAAAACAGCATCCTCGCCGATACACTTTCATGTTTAACGTTTGTTCTATGTGCAGGTCCTGAAGAAGAAAAATCTGTTCGCTTTATTTTTATAGATTTTGAAGTTGGACGGCAATAGCCACCAAAAAATTTAGGGAAAAGAGTTTTTCAAGGCAGTTGGACCAGATGTTTCAAGTCTCCATCCAAAGGAGGCAAATGATCGTCACTGGGATCTCCTCTGGGCAACGTTTAACCACCTCATCACCCTGGACGCACACGATAAACTCTAGAAGACCGTCAGATGAATTGAGGAAGAGCAAGTGATGAAAGTACTGGACGAGTTACGTATTTTACAAGCCATACTTGAGAATAAAACCAGATACAATCGAAGCATGTCTACAAAGGAAAATGCCTGGGCAGATGTTTCATCATACTGTTATCGTATGGAACAACAACTGGCCAATCTATCAAACAACATCGCAAATACCACAAATAAGAGCTTGAATAATTCAATTTAGGTTCACATGGAAGCAAATGGTCGACTACTGTTGACTCACCAGAATTATTTTTAGGTGTACGGTTATGTTGAAAAATTGAAAGGAATCTTTTCTTTCGATGAAGTGGGTTTCCTTTATGTACTATTAAGCTCGTAAACGGTTGTCTTTATTATGAATTATTAAGTTTGTGAGCTGGAAAGCTTACTTTATGAGCTGGAAGGCTTACTTTGTCTATTTTCGTAATTCGGTGGGTGTACCGAAAAAGTCTTTTTCTCAACCATAGTCGGTTGAACTTATCTTTAGTTTGCTTATAAATAAAATGTAAGAAGAAGATGCAGGTAGATGAGAAGAGCTCTCGAAGTCTACTCTTCAGTGTGCTATCAGTCTCTTGTAAGGGTTTTTATTAATAATATATCTTATCTTGTTTTTATAATTGTCTGGCAATAAGTTCTTTGTGACCCCAAGCCAGCGATCCTCTTATATTCCTACATACCTTTGGTATCAGAGAGACATGGAAGCAATGATGTAAACGATCGTACGTTACAGCAAGATTGTGGTTGGTGTTTTTACACAAATCAAGGGTTTTAGGATTATCAAGGAATAGATCAAGGTATTTTAGGCTCTGATACCAAAGGTATGTAGGAATATAGCAGGATCGCTGGTTTCGGGTCACAAAGAACATATTGTCAGACAATAATAAAAACAAGATAAGATATATTATTAATAAAAACCCTTAAAAGAGACTGATAACACACTGAAGAGTGGACTTCGTGAGCTCTTCTCGTCTGTCTGCATCTTCTTCTTACATCCTATTTATAAGAAAATTAAAGATAAGCTCAACCAACAGTGGATGAGAAAAAAACTTATTCGGTACACCCACCGAATAAAGAAAATAGACAAAGTAAGCCTTTCAGCTCATAAAGTAAGCTTTCCAGCTCACGGACTTAATAATAAATAATAAAGACAATCGTTCACGAGCTTAATAGTACATAAAGCAAACCTACTTCACCGAAAGAAAAGATTCCTTTCAGCTTTTCAACATAACCGTACAACTAAAAATAATTCTGGAGAGTCAGCAGTGGCCCACCATTTGCTTCCATGTGAAGCTAAACTGAATTATTCATGCTCTTATTTGTGACATCAGCGATGATGTTTGATAGATTGGCCAGTTGTTGTCCATACGGCAATAGTATGGTTAAACATCTACCCAGACATTCCACTTTGAAGACATGTTTTGACTGTATATGGTTTTATTCTCAAGTATGGCTGGTAAAATATGTAACTCGTCCAGTACTTTCATTACTTGCTCTTCCTCAATTCGTCTGGCGGTCTTTCGGAGTTTATCGTGTGCATCCAGGGTGATGGGGTGGTCAAACGTTGCACAGAGGAGATCCCAGTGACGCTCATTTACCTCCTTTGGACGGAGACTTGAAACATCTGGTCCAACTGCCTTGACAAACTCCTTTCCATAAATTTTTCGATGGTTGTTGTCGTCCATTCTTCAAAATCTATAAAAATAAAGGGAACAGATTCTTCTTCTTCATGACCTACACATAGAACAAATGTTAGGCGTGAAAGTGTATCGACGAGGATGTTGTTTTTGTCATCGATTTGTTCAAAGTTCACAATGATCCCCCAAGTCATTGATATAACCTGTAAATGAAAGCCATTGAACACATGATGGCTTATTTTGAGCCATTTTGTGATAAAAAGAGATTATAGACTGATAATATATTTGGAGAGTGATTTCTTTTTTGTCAAGAAAATGAATTTTTAAGGAATTTAAAGTTTCCATGCATGCATGGATTTCAGCATCGATTGTTGACTTTAGAGTGGGAAATTTCCCACTTACGTAGGCACAAATTCGCTCTGTGCTCCTTGCATCGCCTTTCCTTATTTTCCACTTGCAGACTCCTCCTCATCCATCCATGCAACCGTCATTTTTGAGGATAATGTATGTGTCTTATCTCTAGGTCCGGCAAGTTCTAGACTAGTTTGATTTTCTTTACGAGAGCCCAATTGTGTTTGTTCATGCGTTTATCACCATGTGGTGACATTTTTTGATATAGTGGCCCAAGTAGTGTACCTAGATTAGGTATGTATGCTCGTGCATTGAGTATACCCAGCCATGATCGTAGGTCTAGCTTTCTTTGAGTTTTGCATCAGGAAAATCGGCAATCTTTTTGATGATGTGCGGCTGTAATTTGATACGCTTATTGCCAATGACGGCACCTAAGAAGTCAATCTTTGGTGTCGCAATTTTCATTTTGGATGTCGATAGTACTAGCCCTTCTGCTTCCATTATCTTCAGGAACCTTTCCAAATGAATTTTATGCTCATGCTCAGAGTTACTAAATAGTAATATATCATCAATAAAAACAATTAAGAAGTCAGAGCAATGCTGAAAAACAATGATCCATTTTCCTTTGAAAAACTGCTGGCGCATTTTTTTAGGCCAAATGGCATGACAAGCCATTCATATAATCCAAAAGGGACTATGAATGTAGTCCATTTGATAGAATCAGGATGCATTGCGACCTGATGAAAGACGCTCTTTAGATCAAACTTGGAGTAGATCTTGTTATTTCCAATCTTTTTCAGAAGTGTATCGATCTCGGGTAGAGAATACTGGTCTTTGTATGTGTTGTCATTTAATGATCGGTAGTCGAATACCAGTCGTTCCTTTCCTTTAATTTCCTTGTCAGTTTTAGGATCAATTGAGGTTCTGTAATTTATAATCATCACCATGGTTCTATGCCGACTTTCGCTTGGCCTGATTACCTTTAATGCGAGTAATCCATCGATATGCCTTTTAAATTGTTCTTACATTGCTGGCGTTACATGTTTCAGAGATTTATCTTGTATTATTAGATTGGGATTGATAATATCAAATTTACTCACAACCTGATTTTTACTCCAATGCCTTATTGGATCCTCACCAATAAACACATTGTCTTGTAATCGTCAAAATATTATTCCGAATTTTTGGGTAAATGGATTTTCTTCATTTACTGAATACACCCACTCCGATTGCATTTCTAGGTAAAAATCATAATTTCTAGTTCGGGAATTTGTTTATGGCAATTTCAAGCTTGGTTGTAGTGTTTACCTATGTAATTTATTTATAGAAGGTCACCATGTTTCCTTGTGTTCGTACTTCACCATTTAGGCTTCGTATGAAATTACATCCGAGCAACATTTGCATTTTGTCTTTTGAATCCATATGAAGACAGTAGATGAGAGGAATACGGAAGCTATGTTCATTTATTAACATAGTTCCTGCTTTTATCTTTTTATTAGCCTTTGTTATAGAGTCTACGCCGCTAAAAGATACCTGGTAATTTAATTCCTCTAGTGTTGAATCTGGCACATCATTGATATTTACACAGCACGATGTTGCGCCTGTGAGATGTTGTGTCTGTGTCCACTAAGTGTTGAATCTGGCACATCATTGATATTTACACAGCACGATGTTGCGTCTGTGTCCACTATGGCTCGTAGACTGAAGCGTGTGACTCCTGGTACATCAAATGAAATGATTAAATTGAATAGTCGGTTGATGACCTTTTGTGGGCTCTTTTGGGCTTTGTTCTTTGACTGCTTCATTCAAGATTTTTGCACCAAGATCGTTGCTTGGTTCTCCATCTAGTTGCTCGCTGTTGCTTTCAACAATCTGCTTGGCTTTATCATGTAGCAGTAACTCCTGTCTTCCTTCTTCTAATTGTGGTTTCAGGAGCTCTTGTAGTCACTGTTGTAATTTGTGGTTTTCTTCAACCAAGTGGTCTGAGTATTTTAGTAGCTCTTAGATTAATGCATCTTTAGATTGGTATGGTTGGAGAATTATTTCCTTCTGAATAGAAATTGCGAGGTAAAAGTTAGAACACAATAGGCATGCGGTTAACTTACATACCAGGCAATATAAGCGCATATGTATGTTAGTAGAAATACAACACTAGGTGCATCGCGTATAAGGCCCCTGTATAGGCTTGTTGTGTTCTCATATGTGTGAACAATTCTCCTGATCGTAACGTAATCGGACGGCGCATCGCCATCCTAAATCTTCTTTCATCATGTATCCAATAAAAAGTGGTCTGAGTATTTTAGTAGCTCTTGGATTATTGCATTTTTAGATTGGTATGGTTGGAGAATTATTTCCTTGTGAATAGAAATTTTAAGGTAAAAGTTAGAATATAATGGGCATGTGGTTATTTTACATACCGGGCAATGTATGCGCATATGTATGGTTGTAGAAATACAATAATAGGCGCATTGTGTATAGGGCCCCTGTATAGGCTTGTTGTGTTCTCATATGTGTGAACAATTCTCTTGGTCGTCACGTAATCGGACGACGTATCGCCATCCTAAATCTTCTTTCATTATGTATCCAATTTCATCGGCTGGTAGATTTTCTAGGGCTTGTCTGACATGAGTTAGAGTGTTAACTCCTTCGGAGATGCTACATATTGCATCTGACTGTTCTTCATCCAAATCGACGGAAAGAACGTCATAATCATCAAGAAGGTCTATATTATTTAATATGGCAACCCTGACCATATTTCTTCGTTTGCTTTTGCATTCTCGAGCAAAGTGACCTTCTTCACCACAGATGTAACATCGGCATTTGGTAGACCTTAGTTTGTTCTTATTCTTGATTACCCGCACGTGGGTGTCATGTGTTTTTCCTTTGTAATTACGTGATTTGCATAGGTCATATTTCTTCTAGTTGTTGTAGTAACTAGGTATGGGAATCTTTCTACAGATAGAAAGATCTTTAATTCCTCGTTGGATAGCCGCCTTCTTACATAAATCAGCCAAGTATTGATATGTGAAGTATATTCGTGGGAGAACAACAATGGTGTTCCCTGGGTACTTAAGCTTAAAGGATTCTTCAATTTCATAACCCAGTATAGGGGGCATCTTCTTGAAAAATTTTATCAGATAATTCAGGTTTAATGTACATACGACCGGATTTCACAGCTAGCACCTTGTAGTCGTTCATGTAATCAAACATGATCTTTATTTGGTCACATGACAGCCATTCTAAATCGAGATATGCTCGATTTTGTTCCTCTGTAGATCCTTGATATGGATCCTCAAGTAGAATTATTCTGTGTATTTGAGAAAGAACATTTTGTGGATCATCAGCAATGTTTACAAGGGCTTCGTATTTAGCTTCTTATGTCATTTTCCATTGTATCCATATCTTCTTTTTGACTTCTCCGAGTAGGTTCTCAATGAACAAGAACTTAGCCTTGTTATCTTGAAATTGTTTGTCGTTGAAGAGATTTAAAGTTATAGACTCCCATCGAGAAATCACGTCGTTGTATAAGGAGAAATCATCGAGGAGGATTAGTAAGACATCTTGAGTATTATGGGCGGAAGGGAGTGTCCACATGTTTTGCTGGTAGGTGCGTTTGAAATTCGAGGCTTTGGAACGAAAGTTTTGAAAAGAATGCGAGGATGATGGTCCTGCTTGCAAACCAGTTGTAGCTGGAGGATCCATAATAGAACCCATGACAGGTTCATTGGGGGGTAAATAGGAGGAAGAAACAGAGGCATAGAGGCCATTGGCTTTTTCGGCAATTTTTCGAAGTTTGGAGTAATCTAGATCAGCGAGCTGATCTTCAATAGTGGTGTAACAAAATTGAGGTGGGAAAATGTTGGGATTGGGATATGGTAACAAGGGATAATCTATAGGGGAATCAGAAAGCTCCCCACCACCTTCCGGGGAAACTGAAGAAGTTTCATTATTGTAGGCATTGAAGTAGAAGAATAACAAGAAGTCGTCATCATTATCGAGCGCAGAGGCTTCTGAGGCCGAATCATCCCGAATAGGGCCATCATCATCATCATCAGAGTAGGCCAAATTGAGGAAATGTTCTTTATCAGGGTCAGGAATTTCAGTATCATTAGGAGAATGATATGGGAGTGGAGGTGGTTGATTAGGTGTGTAACCAGAAAAGGAAAGACGGAGAGAACCATCGATCCGTTGTTGGGTGTGTAAGGTTTGAGGAATTTGGAGATTTGGGTGATTCGAAGGTTTAAGATTCCAAGTTAATCCTTGCAACTGAGCAATATTGTGTCTTTCCCCTGATATTGATGTAATACCGTGAGATGTTAAATAATCTGCAATTCCTGCAACATTATAATGAAACCCAGTGTGACTGGTGTTCGTTAATCATGCCACCAGTGCTCGGGTGATCAGAAGATTAGATTCTCCTCCCTATCAAATGCTCATAGCCATGCGTCATGACTAGGGCTGTCAAAAAAGCTCGTTGTTCGCGAACAGTTCGTGTTCGGTTCGTCAATGAGTTCGTGTTCGATTCGTTCGATAAGTAAACGAGACAAACGCGAACAAATTTTTTTCGTTCGGTTAGTTAAACGAACCAAACACGAACAGTGATACGTTCGTTCGTGTTCGAATCGTTATTGTTTAAAATATAAAATAATATAAAATAATTATATATAAAAAATTTATTATATTTTAAAACATTAAATTTTATAAATTATAATATATAATAAAATAATAATAATAATATATTAATATACTATAGTAGTAATATACTAATATAGATATTGTATATTTATATAATATAAGTTATATAATTAATATATAATATTATTTTTATATATTAATATTAGGGATGTCAAACTGACTCGTCGTTCGCGAACAGCTCGTGTTCGGTTCGTGTTCGGTTCGTTCGTTAAGAAACGAACACGAGCTTATTTCAAACAAACTAAATTTTAAACGAACCAAACACGAACACAAGCTTTGTTCGTTCGTGTTCGGTTCGTTTACACCCCTAGTCATGACTACTAATTCAATATGGTGTAGAAAATCATGAATGGATGTCATTAGATTAGGAGTAATATACATCAATTGTGTGCCAGAAGATAAATCAATTTCCATGGTGCCAATTATGGAAACATCAGAACGCCAACGAGTATCCTGCAGTACAATAAGGGCAATAGTACCTGCGTCCCTGCGATGTAAGGTGTGTATGCGGACCATAATATGTCCTAGGTGGATGTGTTGCATGCCTTCGCGTACTAGTTGTTGATAAAATTGTTGTCGCATGAAAGGCAAGTTGACATGCATTCCTTCAGTTACAAGGATGCGTACTTCATAGTAATGCTGGTAGACGCGATGTCTAGTAGCAGACCACCCGTCTTCATAAATAGTTTCAGCAGGCATAAGATTTGCTCTCCTTCGCGGAGATATTTGGAGTTCAGCTTCTAGATCAATTTGACTTTCAAGACTGGTGATAGGCTGGTCGCCTAGGTAAGTGTCGCTGTAATTCGTAAGCGACCCGAGACCTTATTTGATATCCGCGAATTTGGTCATCAATAGTAGGGTTAGAGATAGTGGTTGAACTACGAACTGATGGATTGGGTTGAATTTTAGTGAAGGTACGGGACGTAGAGGCCATTTATACAAGTTTTTGTTTTTCACTTTGGAAGAACAATTCAAAATACATCCATACACATACATCCATCCATCCATCCATCCTCCATGCACATACATGCATCCATCCATCCATCCATCCATCCATCCATCCATCCATCCATCCATCCATCCATAGATATATATATATATATATATATATATATATATATATATAGTGTGTGTGTGGATCATCTGAAGAATAGAACCACTGATCTTAATCGAGAGTTTTCTTAAGTGACTATGGTCGTTTAAGATGTAATTAATTATAGTGATTTTCTTCTATAGGAAACTAAGAACACAGATAAAATAAACTCTATCGAATCCTTATATTAGGTAAGGGAATTTGTCAGCCATACATAAAAGGTTTCGCAGGTCAAACGAATCTCACAAAATTCTTTGGTTTGGGTGGTTGAGCCTACTACAAGTGATATATTTATTCTTCGGGATAGTTTATTACTTGTGGTATCGCGTTCAGCCATCCAAACTATCAAATATGTGAGACTCATTTGGTCTCATATATTTTCAAAATTAAAATATTATTTTTAAAATCAAAATAACCTATATATATTAAAATTATTTTCATATTTAATATATTTTCAATTCTTCGGCCGATAAGCGTCACGTGTCAAGGGGACCCCCACTAATTTTAACATTAACTAATCTCAGTGTATTACGATGGGCTCACTTGACACGTGACACCCCAACATTGGACACCGGACACAAATTACGTCTGAAGTCATGATGTAATATTTTCTCCACCAACCGACCCTGAACACATCTTCTGCCAAAGCAACGCCCGCAGCTAACCAACCCTTGAAGCAAACTATCTCTATTTAGTTTACCGACACATCTAATCGCGACAGTGTCGTCCACTTCCAAACCATAAAATGAATTAACTAATGAGATATTTAATAAAAAATGAAAATAACATATCTTTTAGGTGCAAATATTATTTTATTCACATCAAAATATAAAAAAAGTAAAATTATTCCTAAATGTACCCGTAGTTGGCCACTATAGAATGCAAGGCAAACGACAATCCTATATTTGTGATTTGTGAATTCCTATGAGAGAAGTATCGTAATGAGTCATTTTAATTCCAAAATATATAAAAATGCCAATTTAATCTCCATATTATAAATATGCACTAAAATAGTCCCACGAGAGAGCTAAAACTATTTTAGCCCAAATTAAAAGAATCTGACTACTAATTGGACACTTTTATAGCTCACAAACCAATTCATGCATCAAGTTTAACCCATTTTTGCAAAATACAGTCACATCAGTATCTAAATTGATGTCTTATTCCGTATAAATCAATCTTAGTTAACTTTTGCTAAACAATAAAAATAACAGTAAATTGAATAAACACGTCCTAGGTTTAACTGTATTGAGTACAATATCGAAAACACTTCGTCTCAAATAAGTGGACGAAACCACCTCTTAGGTGGGGATAAGCTAATTCAATAGAAAAAGAAGCAAGAAAAAAAATGATGTGTCTGTGTTTGTGTGCGTGTGTAAAATGGAAAAATATGGCAGAAGAATATTACCCATGAGTAAAAAAAATATGCAAAACCCTAATCAAGGAAAGGTAGGGGGCAGCACCCTAAAGGTCAAGCAATGTTAAATACCTTTCCTGTATAGTATTTGAATGCGTTTTATACAAAACCTATATGAGAAATACACTGAAGGCAGCGGCCACAGCCACACACATTCACATACCTTTAAAAAAGTTGATGAGCAATGATTTACCACTTGCTAGATCGTTGCAGATTACCAGAAGTTGGCGAGCCATGATTGACTATCAGGTATGTGGTTCCAGATTATGATGCATTGCACCTGCCATCCCTTTAAGCCAATCAGCAATGGTTCTAGCTAGAACCCTAACTTCAATAAGAGACAGGGACTTCAAGCTCTGAGCAAGAGCATCAGCTGGCGTGTAATGGTATCCCGCTTGCCATTTAATATCCTATTCAGATGAGGAGACTTCAGATCTCTAAATAACTTGCAGAAAGAAATGTCACAAAAGTTGGACGAAATTTAAACAACATTCAAGAAACTGGAAATCAAATAGCTGAAGGCTAATCCAAGTGTTAAAAATTGCATGAACCTTTAAACTTGTTTTAAGAAAAAAGTATCGCATTTATGGCATATTAGTTTCAGTCAAAAAATAGATTTGTGAAGAGTAAGTGCACAGCATTATGTTCCCATTGAGCAGAAAAATGATACCTGTATGCATGGGGTAAGATGATTTCCAGATAAAGTGATCTTTTCTACAGTCCCGCCGAAATCTTCAACACGAGGCTTCAAGATCTCCTCCAGAACGTCACTTTCATCAAAGGCATCAATATTGAACTTGACCTGAAATGGACTTCCTGCATTGTAATGACAAGAAAAACAGGCATTCAAGTTTATTTGACCGAATCACCTACCAGCAGGGTGTGGGGTACCCGGTAGGACTTCTTGAAAAATTCACGGTTCTCAAGGGGTGTAGGTCTGAATTCTGATATGCCTTCATTTACCTGGCAATATTAAGTTCTTTTAAATGATTCATAATAAAACAAAAATAAAATAATATTTTTCATATAAATGAGCATCAAGGTAATTCAATTCAAGAGGTATGAATATCTTCGATCAGACTTGTCCAATTACTGATGGTAGCTGATCAGCAAATTTTGTAAGAGATAGCATGATTTCCTGGTCCAATTCCTGTACAAATGGTCCCGCACCATCCAGTAGGGCTTTCCAAACATCTCCTATGAAATCAAGTATGACAATTGAATCAGAAGAGCATTAGATATTCTTTATTAGCATGAAATGCCTGTGTTAGCTTCAAATTATATTCCAGATGAATAATGAAAGGATGGGAAATCTTGGGGGATCCGCCAAATGTGAACCCCTAAGTTGACCTAATTAATCATACTTAACGAACCATAATAATCAATTATTTATGTGATTATGACGAATTTTTTTCTTAATAATTCTTGCGCAAAAATTTGTTATTTAAGTATAAATAACTGAATATTATGCATCACAATACAAATTCGTAATGTCTAAACCTGAAAAATGTGCAATATTAACTATGAAAAGTCATAAAAAAAAACAAAAAAACCAAGTTCAAGATGACAACTACCTTATATGCATATACAAGCACATTCATCTAGTCAGATAGCTAAGCTTAGCAAATCTACAATCTTGAATCAATTAACCAACTTACTCCATAAGGCTAAAGTTGCCCAAAGTCTTAAGTCGACAAAAATTCACATTTTGTCTAGTTCCCGTCCCTACCCTTCAATATATCAGACTCACTGATTCACAAAAAAAAAAAAAAATTAAAAGATCTTAGCTAACTAGTTCAAACGTACTAAACACTTTAAGAGAATTCATCTCATAGAGATTGCATCAAAGTTAAAACCCAATAGAAGTCACCAAACTCTTAGATAGTTATCAATCAACCAAACTTGTCTACGTGCCTACTTCAAAACATGCTTCACTGAGTTACTTTATGTAAACTTTTTTAAGCATCCTAATTGCAGATGTTAAAGCTTAACCTGAACCAATAAATAAGAGGTTAGATGATAAACTTAGCACATGGTCATGTCACATCACTCTTATATTTTCTAACAATAAAATTTAAAAACAAAAATTCACTTTAGATTTCCCTCTCTATTCTCTCTTTTAGGCTTAAACCATACTAACTAATAAAGGTAGCGTCAAATTCAGAGAAATTTGGATTTAATATCCTAAAAACTGTAGTGAGGGCAGAAGATGTCAAGAACAAAAAGGTCAAGCCATTAAAAGCCCATATGAAAGAGTGAGGTTGCACAAATCAAACAGCAAGATTATGTAGCTTCCGAGCAGCTCAATCAAATGGAAGATCAAAGATGATCCAAGGACTAATCGATCAATTTTTTGTCAAATCTGTCAGCTCTCTGATTCGCAGACATCAACCTAACCTAGAAGCCATTATCTCCATTCTACGTATTGAAAAAATTCTCAAAAAAAATTACTGCCAAAACACCTATTCCTTGCCATGAAGTGCTGACCTTACCCAACCAATGAATTTTACGTGTAATTCGAAGAGATGCAGCCACCTCCCATGTTTAAAATACATCATTTTGATTCATAAAAAGAAATGTTAGATTCAGCCAACCTTATTGCTGAAGTAGATAATTGTTCGCAGCATTTGTGATATGCTCAAATGTCAAAAATTCTTCACTATTTTTAAGAAGGCACCGCTACGATGGTTTTCTCATCTCCCTCTTGGGAGTTTCTCATCATTCTCCGACTTCAATAAATATTTTATGGACTGATTTTCTAAGGCCCAAAAATCATTAAAAATTTCACAATCTCTTCTAAACATGAGACAAAAGCCGGTCAAGTTAATTTGAAAATTCATATATCTTTTGCAAAGCAAAATGCTGGAAATCTATAACTTAAAGCTGCTAGTGGATCAAATTGCATTGATACAGAATTGTCAAATCCAACATAATAAAAATGTGTACCTAATGTAAAACTGTACAAAGATAAACCTGACTACTCACTCTGATACCCGTTGTCTTTACCTAGAAGATAACAACAAAGAATGAGCAACAATGAGCTCAGATAAATAAGTAGGGCTGACATAAAATTTTATACATGAAAAAGAAACATGCATTCATGTATGAAACTATACATATATACACACAAATCATAACACGCTACCATAATAAAGAACCTGACTACTCGCCCCGGTGCTCGTTGCTCTTACCTAGAGGCAACAACATAGAGTGAGCAACAACAAATTCAGAGAAATAATTAAGGCTAAAATATGATTTTGTACACATAAAATAATGTGCATGCTCATATGCCATTACACATCCATACACAAATCACAACTTGTTAGAATCATAGATAACATGAAAATAAAAGTAGGTGGTGTAAAAATCAGGACTACTATATAATTATACATGACAAATATGAAATCATAAGTATAGTCAAAAGCATGTTCGTAAACTGTTTATCGTATGTAATCATAACAATATCATTTCATATGTATTATTTCATAATAATGTCACTTGTAAATTTATAAGTTTCAACTATTCTGTCCCGTCATCATGAGTCGTTATCCTACCCCAAAGGCCATATAAATTATCGATAAAGATTGGGTTTCCCCCACCATAACAGTTATCAATAGCCCCCTGATACTCATGGTTCTCTAACATTTTGTCATCGCATAATCTCAACAGTTCCCAAAGTTTTTTCCTTGCATAAATGATGAGTCAGGAATGCATTCCTACATAATATGATTGCAAGCACTCATGTAATAGTCTACCCATAACATTCCTTGCGACATTTTCATTACTCGATCAAGCATTTATAAAGCACTACATGAATCATAAGGATGGAGCATAATAAATAAATACTCGCAAGAGATTCATATCATAAACATAATCATATATAGCCATAAGCTGATTATAGCATTATATGTATCATAAGAAAAGTAAACGTGTTGCAGATATCCATTCAAAATATGCCAAAAATTCTAAATGCATCTGCATCAAGATAGAAATCATATGAAAACCTATAGAAGATTATTTTTTTTCAAATTAGCACAAGATTATTTCACCTGACTTGACGGAACAGCCCTACAATAAGTGCCCACACGCTCGTCTCAAGCTCGTCGATTCGGACAGACAACCTGAGGCTCATATACAGCATAAGAATTCATAAAATTTGGTTTATAGCATGCATTAACTCAATAATATAATTTAATTGTCAAAACATACCTCAAAAGAGCTTTTCGGCATAAATCCGTCTTTCTAAAATCACCAATTTCACTCTCTCCTTCCTATCTTCTCAAACCTTCTCACTGATTTCCTGAAAAAATATTTTTAGAAGCTTGCAAAATTAATTACGACACTTCTAACACAATCGACGCCTCCAACCGCTGTTAGAAACGAGAATAGCATGAAAAACAAAATAAAAGTCAAAATTGAAGTGAGAGAAAGGAAATGAAAGTCTCAATTAGCATGAGAGAGGATTCGTGCTTACAAAAATCTCCCCGAAACCCTGAATTGTGCTCTGCGGCACCCAAGCGGAAGCTCACCCCATATTGTTTGCAACCTAGCTGCAGTAGTCGATCGCGGGAGCTTCCCTGGTGCGAGAAACCGAGTGTAGGGAGAGTGCAAAGGGATGCGACACGAACATCCTAAGAAATTCCTAGTCGTTCACTATCATCCAATCGACGCATTATCGAGTAAGTGCGAGAAGAGTCGGTGGCTACAGTCCAGATGCGGAAGATTAGGGGAAAATTAGGATAATAATTTAGATAATTATACTTATAACTTCAAAATTAAATATCAACCAAATCGTTCATAATTTACAAACAGTTTTTATATTGAATTGATCCATTTCATGCATAGAATGTTACAAAATTGCTTCAAACAAATTTTGAGATGTACGAAATTTGAGGTTCTCCTGAAATATGTCAAATTTTACCTGTTTCTTGAAATTTGAGCATTGTAGCTTTCCCCTCATAAAAACTTCATCCTCAAAATATTTGACTTTACTTAAAGAGAAATGTTCATCTTTTTCCCGAGTAGATTCCTTTTTAGGTTTGTGCTTTCACTTTATCTTCACAAAAGAAATGTCTGTTTTTGAGTTTCTTAATATTAGTTGCTAAAATCTTTTTAGGCTCGTCAATATATATTAGGTTTTTCTGTACTTCAATATCTTCATTTCAAATTATCTGCTCTGAAATTGAACCACATTTCCTTAACATTGAAATGTGAAACACATCGTGTATATCTGACATATCTGCATGTAACACTAATATGTAGGGGACTGGACGGATCCTTTATATAACTGTAAGAAAACCAATATACTTGGGACTCAGCTTGCTTCCTCAACCAAATTTGGTTGTACCTTTCATTGGCCTGACTTTCAAAAACATGAAATTTTCAACTTCAAATTTGATTGTTTTGTGCTTTGGGTAGTAGTATTTCTATTGTTGATCCTGAGCAGCTTTCATTATGTTTCTAATTAATTTAATTTTCTCAGTAGCTTCATCAACTAGTTCAGAACCTAACATTTGGCGTTCCCCTACTTCGACCCAACTAAGGTTCTGCACTTTCTGCTATACAGTGCTTCATAAGGAGCCATTTTGAATTAGACTGATGGTTATTGTTGTAATTGAACTCGATCATTGGAATGTGATCTTCCCAACTGCCTCTAAAGTTGAGAGCACCAAGCCTTAAAAGATCTTCCAATACTTGAATTAACATTTCTGATTCTTCGTTGGTTTGTGTATGAAATGTGGTGTTGAAATGTAACTACAAACCCAAACCTTACTGAATGTCTTTCCACAATCTAAAAGTGAATCTTTCATCTCTGTCAGGAACAATAAATTTTGGAATCTCGTGCAATATGATCATTTCATCGACAAACAATCTAGCCAACTTTTCTACTGAATATGTTGTCAAATTGGCAAGAAATGAGCTGACTTTGTTAGTCTATCAATAATGACCCAAATACTGTCGTGGTTGTGTCTAGATTGAGGAAATCCACAAAATCCATGACAATTTTTCTCATTTTCATTCAGATATTGACAATGATTGTAACAATCCGTTGGCTCTCTGATGCTTAGCCTTTACAAACTGACATGCTTGAATTGAGATACATATTCAGTAATATACCTCTTATATTTGGCCACCAGAATGCTAACTTCAAATCCCTATAAATTTTTGTGTTGCCTAGATTAATTTTATACCCTGAACGATGAGCATGTAAAATTCCTCGTCTCAAATCAGAATCAACAAGTACCCATATCTGCAACTTATTTTAGATAAAGTCATCTTCATCAACAGCCATATCAATTTGAATTCCTGATTGACATTGCTTTAGGAGTTTCAGATACTCATTATTATCCTTTTGAGTTGTCTTGATTCTATCCTAGATTGGACTGTCAAGTGATGTAAATACACCATGTCACTTAATCTTTTAACTTCCAATTGTAAAGCATCAATTTTTTTAATCTACTCTGGCCTCTGAGTAAGAATCCAGCTTACACAACCTATGGATTTATTTCTCAATGCAAGTTAATGTTTTCAAATTTAAAATCAATATTGATAATTTGAATACTTCTATATTGAACAAATTCCATGAGAAGAAAATCAACCACCAACTTGTGGCTCAAGTGTGTCAATTTTAAGTAATGGCCTACTACTGAAACTACATATCTACATACCTAAGAAGCAGTAGTGCAAGTCAAAGTCAATTTCAACTAAGTTGATCCATAATCAGTAGAATAAAGAAAATTTAAAACCAAACCCACAAGTATTTGCTTATAAAATGTGAGTTGCTTATAAAGTCTCTCACTTCAGAAAAATTTCTATTATGCAAGAGAATTTAAGGCTATTAAAATCCTATAATAAGCTCATTTAGGCAAATATAATATTCATTCAAAAGGAAAAAATAATTGCCGATAGAATCTTGAAACAAAATTATCTTACCCAACACTAAGAAATAATGGATAGGAGTTTTGAAGTTGTAATCAATGCTAGAAGTTTGCTTCTACACAATTTTAGCATTCTCGTGAGCTTCAATCAATATCTTGGTCATTCATTGTTTAATAAATAGATTTGCCCTGCCCTTTTCCCCAAACGAATGATTACAAAAAAATTATAATGGTGAGGTTTGACTATTTTACTTGGTAGACTGAAAAGCTTTAGCACATATTACTTAGATATTGAATTTTAACTTAATATGAATTGATAAGATGTTGTCAATATGGCTTGAAAATGGCCATTATAACAAATAAAGATCCACAATTTTCTAACAAAAAAAATAATAATAAAATTATGCCAAAACAAGGGAATTCACCTCAGTTCACCATATAGACACAAATGAGCTAGTAAAGGTATCAAACAAGTTGATTCTTATTCTCATCTTCAAAAATGTCAAAGGTGCCAAAAGCAAATAAGTTGAAACATTACCTTTAGTTAACTGGGTTATGTGTAACATGCATCTTTGAATATGGGTCAAAAAACTTTGGCTTTGTCTCATTGAAGGAAGGCCCTATTACCAATCAAGTATAACTTCACACTCAATGGGTTGTCCCAGCATCCAACTTTGAAAAGGAGAATTTAGAAAATGGAGAAATCTAAATGGACTTCAAACTTGTACTGATCTAATTGAAGAGCCAAGTACTTGCGCTTTTATGAAAAATAAGTCAAAAAGAGCTACAAAAAAATTATAGTAATAGTTGAGAAAATAGATTTAACCAAGGAATCTCATCCTTCATTAAGGGGACGCAGCAAGTCAGCAGTTAATTGTAGGCAAGCACAGCTTCAAATAAGAGATCCCTAGCTGATACCAACGGTAAACTCAAATAAACAATGATGTACTGAAAAATTGACTGGAAATAACATAAAAATTTTCTATCCTAGAAAGGGAGGCACCCATTTGAAAGAACTTGTAAAATGTATTGAGGAATAAAAAACAATTTTTTTGGATGTCTTTAACCATTTTCCAAAGGAAACATTATGTTGACTATTTGAGCTTTAAAATTTGAAAGAAATAAAATTACTAACAAAAAAATTTAAGGAACATGTCCATAGGAACTGAGAAGCTACTAAAAATGTTCAATCTTCAAGTTAACAATAAATTTTTATGTTGACCAAACATTATAGTCATAAACATGACAAGTTGATGACTTTTTTGGCCTCTCTTCAAGTTATCACTCTTAGAATCGAATCAGGATCATTTTATTGATGCAAAGAGAGATATAAATAACCATTATGGGATTTACTAGTAAGGCAACAAGTAAAAACAGAATAAAAGCAAATCAAAGCAATTAAAACAAAATTTTGCATACTAATATTCCACTATTCTAATACTTCCTCTCAAGTTGAAGCATAGATGTCAGTCATGTTCATGCTTCAACTTGGATTTGAAATCATCAAACATTAGCTGAGGAAGATTCTTTATAAAATATATGTCGACTGGTCATTAGACGGCACAAACGGAACATAAATTTGTCCAGACTCGAGTTTTTCCTTAATGAAGTGGCGATCAATTTCACCATGCTTAGTGCAATCATGCTGGACTAGGTTGTGAGCAATGTTAATGTCAGCCTTGTTATCAAAGAACAATTGTTGGGGAGTGGATACGGACATATGTAGTTCGTGGAGCATGATACGTAACCAGAGTGTTTTACAAATTCTCAGAGACATGGATAGAAATTCGACTTTCGCACTACTCCGAGCAACTACAGACTGCTTTTGCACTGATCATGGACCAACCCGGCCTAATCTGCGTTTGTGAAAGCTGCAATAGAACGAGAGGTGTGGCGGGAAAAAAATAAAACTTAGTCTGGTGTGCCTTTTAAATAGTTGGAGGTGGTGCTCATACAAATCATACATGAATTGACTGATTATCCAAACCGCATGGCATATGTCGGGGCATGCATGGGCAAGGTAGGTGAATTTTACCACAAGGCGCTGGTAGTGAGTCATGTTTACAGGACTGCATTGGGAACATCAAGAAATTTTTAATTAGGATCCATCGCGACAGCCACTAGTTTGCATAGGAGAATATTATTATATGTAAAAAGCTCAACCACATATTTCTGTTGAGACAGATAAATACCCTGAGATGACCGAGCAACTTCTATGTCTAAGAAGTATTAGAGAGATTCCAAGACCTTCATTTTAAAGGAAACAGCAAGGATACCTTTCAGAGACTTCAATGTAGAGAAATCATCAACATAGACAATATTGATAGCTACCTGGTCATTGGAGAAGTGTCGGAAGAAAAGAGTGTGGTTTGATTGAGCCCGAGTGAATCCGTGACCTACCACCAATTTTGTGAATTTTTCAAAACATGCTCGTGGTGATTGCTTCAATTCATAGAGGGATTTTCGCAGTCTACATACTTGCCCCTGGGAGGTAGTGAGAGTCAAAGACTGGAGAAAGAGTCATGTATATCTCTGTAAGATCGTCATTCAGGAACACATTCTTGACATTAAGTTGGAATAAGGGTCAATTCATAATTACTGCAAGTGATAAGAGTGCTCGAATGGTGATTAATTTAGCAATTGGAGCAAAAGTCTCCTCATGGTTAACTCTGTAGGTCTGTGAGTCTCCTTTGGCAAACAACCATGCCTTGTTGCGTTCAAAGAATCCATCAAATTTAAACTTCATGATAAAAATTTATAGGCATCTTTTTGCTTTCTTGCCCCAAGGAAAATCAACAATGTCCCAAGTATGGTTCCTCTTAAAAGCATTCATCACCTCCATGACAACAACTTTCTAGGCTGGGTTTGCTAAAGCAGCCTCAATAGTAGATGGAAGCTGATGATTGGTCAGGGTCATAGCTAATGCTTTGTAGGTGGACGATAATTTGCAAAAAGAGACATGATTTGCCACAAGAGAGAGAGCATGTCTGATTGCATACATCACTAAGGGAACTGACTTCCTCATTTGGAGGAGCAATGTTGGGGATGTCCGGAGGGGATTCAGGGTCCTGCAAGGGGTTAAAAAGCTTCAAAGTACATCAAAACTAGTGTGTCGAGTGCAAACACAGATAGTGAGAGGATGTGCTAGTGAAACCAATGGGACAAAGGTCTCCTTGGTGGTAGGAGAAATGGGTGTGACCAAAGGAATAGAGGGATCATTGATGGTAAGTGGTGTGAGGGGGACATCCACAGTATTGGGATAAGGAACAGTGTCCAAGAACTCTAGTTCTCCTAACTGGAGGCTGAGGTGGGAAAGTATGAAACACTTTCAAAAAAAAAAGTGAATAGGATTGGTAACTAGATGAACATGGGAGGTCAACAAGTCGGACGAGAGTGGACTGGATCCCAACACTTGATTAAGTGATCCATTTAAATTTTAAAAGAGTTGGAGGATTCCAGATTATTCTAAGTAGAAGTTGGCGGTACCTTGTTGGATTCAAATGTCATAAAAAACCCTTGGTAGCGGAAGATTTGGCTAAAGGATTGGATGTAGGTTTCCCGTATAGCTTTCAACACTTATCACAAGTGTGTTTGGGTTTGTAACAATAATCACAAGTGGGATGACCAGCTCAGATTTGGGAAAAATTAGAGATGAAGGTGGAAACTTCGACTAAAGAGTAGAAGCACCACGCATGACAAGTCTTCGGCTGTCTTCACAACGAACCTCAGTGAAAGCAGCACGAGTTGAAGTAAAAGGATCCCGACCAAAGATACGTCTCAGAAATTTGTCAAGATCTTTGTTGAGAACTGCCAGAAATTGGAACATGCGGTCCTTTTTCTATAATTTTCTAAAAGAGAGATGGGTCGGCAGGAGATTCTCAAGTATAGTCATAATATAGGTCGCATTATATCCATAATGCAACTAGGTCATTGTAAGACTGGGATATGGTCATGGATCCTTCTTTTGCCTCACAAATTTTCTTAGATATCTCATAGAGTTTGTTGGAATAACCTATATCTGAGTCGGTATCACGGACTGTTGTCCAGTGGGCACTTGCGGAAGGAAGAAACATATATGATAGTCCAATAGAAGTCTCCATGGAGTTGATCAACCACAACATGACAATGAAATTCTCCACTTCCCAAGCTCCATATGTTGGGCTATCATACCAGTGAGGTGACCGAATTTCCCATGCCCTTTGATGAACAAGGACATAGATTGGGATCATTGGATAAAGTTATTGTCATTCAATTTAAATTGGGATCATTGGATAAAGTTATTGTCATTCAATTTATGTGTTGAATCAAGAGGTTTATGTTGTTTTCTTATCCTCTGGTCTGCAGAGGAACGGAGATTGGAATTGATCCTCCCGTGAAATCAAGAACATCTTCTAATAACGGCTCAGTGCTGGAGGAGTTCGTCGTGACTCTGATTAAGCCAAATGAGATGTTAGGTTGTTGAGACATCGTAAAGTTTCGACTACTTAAGTGAATATATATGTCTTCTGGAAGGGTTTCCTACTAGAAAGAGATATTCAGACTAGCTGGAAGAAGATTCTGACAATCAGACCACCTTTTCTGGATAGTCATCAGCCGGCTGGGCTCTAAACGGGTAAGATTTGGGTGGCTCAAGAGAATGCAGACAAAAGACAAGGACCACAGCAGATGAGAGGAAAGACTCTAACGGAAGGCATGACCTATACGGGAAACGGAGAGGCATGATCTATACGGGAGACGAGGCCCAGCGACTCGATTAAACAAGACGGGAATCTGGATTGAGAGACAGAGCTGACAGGGCCATCCAATTACTCAATTAGAAGAAACAAGGGTCTAGAAGTAGGTCTAGCCGGCGAGAAGGAAGGCCCGACAGCAGTTAGGTTTGAGCGATGGCTCTAATACCATGTTAGAATAAAATCAGGTTCATTTTATTTATGCAAAGAGGGATATAAATACCCATTACATGATTTACTAGCAAGGCAACAAATAAAAACAGAATAAAAGTAAATCAAAACAATTAATACAAATTTTTGTATATTAATATTCTAATATTCTAACATTCTAATAATCACCAAATCATATTACACCTAACTGATGTAATAAAAACTATTTTCATTACTAGAGAAAAATTATATTATTATAATATTATGCAATTGAGACTTAAGAACACAGGAGAAACTTATTAAAGAATGACACATCATTAAAGAGCATAAAGAAAGAAATGCGGAAAATATGTGGATGACTTTCTTGTAAAAAGAAAAGTTCTCAACAATATATATACTCAACTTGATGAAAGCCTGTATATATGTATTTTCTAAAATTTATTTTTTTAAGAATATAAAAAAAATTACAAACTATAAAAAAATTAAATTTTAGATTATTAAAAAAATTATTTTTGTTAAAAAAAATGATTTCATGAATACAACAACAACAACAAAGCCTTAATCCCACTACATGGGGTCGGCTACATGAATCTTTTTTCTCCATTGCGTCCTATTTAGTGTCATATTTTCATTTAGTTCTAGTAAATTAAGATCATTTTTTATACAATAAGCCTAAGTCTTCCTAGATCTACTGCTGTCTTTCTTAACACAAGTCGAATCTAAAACATCTACCCTCCTACTTGTATCATCAGATGGTCAACGTTTAATGTGACCAAACCATCTAAGACGACTTTCTCTAATTTTTTCCGTCACCGGAGCTACACCAACCCTATCACGGATATAGTCATTTCGCATTTTATCTCTAAGTGTAAAGTCACTCATCCACCTAATCATTCTCAGCTCGGCAACACTTAACTTATGATTATGCTTCTCTTTTAAAGGCCAACATTCAGCGTCATAGAGCATTGCAGGTCTCACCATCGTCTTATAAAATTTTCCTTTCAGTCTAAGCGGTACTTTTCTATCACACAAAAGGCTCGAAGCATTCCTCCACTTCAACCAACAACCTTGAATTCTACTAATAACATCCCCATCAATATCACCATTACTTTGAACAATAGACCCGGGATATCCAAAGCATTCGTACCTTTGAATAATTCGATCACCCATAGTTACATTTCTGTCACAAGAGCTGCTACGACTAAAATTACATTCCATGTATTCAGTTTTAGTTCTACTTAAACGAAGGCCTTTAGACTCCAATGTAGACCTCCACCTCTTGTAGATGTCCAGTAAGACCATCCATAATTAAAGCAAAAAGATATGGGCTTAAAGCCGATCCCTGATGTAATCCAACAGAAATAGGAAAATATTTTGTCAATCCTCCTTCAGTTTGAACACAAGTAACAGCTCTAGTATACATATCTTTAATGACTTGAATATAAGTCATATCAACACATTTCTTCTCGAGAACTCTCCAAAGGATATCTCTTGGAACCTTATCGTAAGCTTTTTCTAAATCAATAAAAATCAAATGTAGATTCTCCTTATTATCTCTGAACTTCTCCATCAAATCTATTTATAAATGTATAGCTTCCATAGTAGACCTGTCCGACATAAATCCAAATTGATTATGAAAAACCTTTGTGGCGCATCTTAACCCTTTGTGGCGCGTCTTAACCTATATTCAATTACTCTCTCCCATAACTTTAAAGTATGACACATCAACTAGTAATGACACATCAACTTAATTCCTCTATAATTTGCACACTCTTGTGCATCCCCTTTATTCTTAAAAATGGGGATCAAAATACTCTTCCTCCACTCCTCAGGCATCTTTTTAGTTTTTAAAATAATATAAAAGAGTTTAGTAAGCCAAGAAACTCTCAAATCTCTTAAATATTTCCACACTTCAATTGGGATATCATCAGGTCCTACAAACTTTCCACCCTTGGTTTTCTTTAAAGCCTCCTCAACTTCTTTTTTACTAATAATTGCTTGAATACATATCAAAATTATTAAAAACAATATTACCTAAATACATATTACAAACCTCATATCTTGAGAGTGCTAGTGGAGAGTAAAGCATTCAAAGATTCTTCATCTGAACCAGAACAACATTCTTCATCAATCAAAGTTAGAGCGCTACTATTTGTTGAATGCAAGAACATTGATAGCCCCCACGTGCATCAAAGATGAGACCAAGAGCTTGTGCACTTCAAAGAAGGTGCTAGTCACGAGACTAAGAAACCTAACAATAATCGAACAAAAAATCAAGAACCCTTGCATATCTCGAAGGCAAAATTGAGAACCCTCATTTACTGTCGAAGTTAAGAGTCCAAAGGCCTCAGGCAAATCTCAGGAGTCAAAGGGCATCACCGCCCTAATGAAACCAAATCAAAATAGAATGACATTAAAACTATAACTAATACTAATAGTAATTTTAAACTCTAACTTATATAAATTTAAATATCATGTGGTATGGGAGCTATGCACTATCGCACTCGCATGATGCAAATAGTACACAATTTTAACAGCCCGCACCCAAGAGTGCATTATTTTGTGTTATTGTCACGTCCCTGCCAACTTAACTAAAAAAAGGTTATGTGAACAATAAATTAATAAGAATTGAGGTAACATTCAAATATATACTACTCATAATGCAAAATCTTCAAGACAATGGTTACTCTAAACATAAATTGGCATCACCATAAGAGAAAATTTGAGAAATTCATTCTTGTATTTCAATTTTGGAAAATTCATGATATGATGCTTTCTACAGGACTTTTTAAATAAATAAAACTAGGCAAAAGCAAAAATAAAAATAAATAAATAACGGAATTCAATCTTTTTTATTCATGGTTGACATTATTGCTCTGATCATCTTTATCTTTGTCCTTTACTCAAACTACAATCACATGAATTAGAACTTGTCTAAGCATCGTATAAATAATGTATATGGAAGTAAGGATAGCATCCTTCGCTCAAGGATTTTAGTCATTGAACAACTAGATCATATTTATCAGAAGACCAATTGATGTATTCTTCGATATGGATAATTCATTATATTGGAATCAAAACATGCTTACGATTCACCCTTCCAACACTCAGACTGTACTGAATCTTCATGTTTGATTAAAGGGTCTTTACACATTTCATTCTCTTTCTAGAGGCTTCAAAATCGACCAGTTGCAAATTGCAATTCATATTTCAAGCTACTTAGAGAAGTTAGCGATTTGGAAAGCTTTTCAACTGGAGTTACCAACTCTTATCAAGTGACTTCCAAATCCTATAAAGCTTTATTACCTTGGATAACTACGATCATGGAAGATAGTTTTTTCTCTACTAAGTCATCATTTAAGGCTAAGAAAACCATTGAATCCTTCTCTTCCAACAATTTTTTTAAATTTTTTTGACTTTTTATGGAGCATGTAATATATTCTCATATGCCTCATACGTAAATAAATAAATAAATATGCCAGCTCGCAACATGTGCAAGTATTGTTGCCATATGAAGATCACAACATGACTTTGACAAGCTGCTAATGTAATGAAAAAGAAAAAATATAGGAAAAAGAGCAAGCAGTTGCCATCAACTTGGATATCGATAATTAGAATCAACATTATAATCAATATGCACCACATAAAAATAATTTTTCCAGCAGAAAATAGATCCTTTCTCGCTATCAAGATAAAGTTGAAAATTCTAGAAAGAATGAACTAAAGGCTTCATGCCAAAAGAAAGCTTTGATAGTAAAGATTCCATATTGCCTTTTGTTCCAGAAGAAAAAATCCAAATGAGACTATGCTACCAAAGGAATTTGGCATAAAATATGCTGAGATCAAACAATAAAAATTCAGGATTTGTGTGATATCCTGAAAGAAAGGAACCCACTTGTCCAATTCAAAATTGATCATGTATTGTTCATCACATAAATCATATGCATTCTCCAAAAACTTTAGGTTGGTCTTACTTTATAGTTATAAAGAAGCAAAAATCATCTCCACCTTTGCAAAGATGTAAGAAAAATTGAGCAAGGTGGCAACACTCTAGCAGAGGGAAGACGAGTGCAGAGTACAAGAAGAAAAAAGTTGCAACAGGTCAAAAACATAGAAATATGAATGAATCTCTTCAACCATAAAGAAATTATTCATAGGAAAAAAATTCAAATCCTCAAATACTCATGGTCAAATTCACGAGTCAAGTTGTTGCTTCAACATCAAATTGAATATAAGAAAAAATATTAAATAATCAAATTGCATTTATTTTTATCGTTTTAAAACGTACCAACAGTGCTTTATCCTTGGATCAAACAAATCATAGCAAAAAAAACAACTTCACAAAAAACAACAACTTCATAGTATGGGATGATTTCATAATAGAAGACAACCTTAAACCATAAATAAAGCAATACAACAAAGAAGAACAAACAAACAAAAGAAATCTCAAAAACTTATTTCTTCTAAGGTATATTCTCAAGATAAACTTTCTAAAGGACTTCAAAAAGTCAGCCCGTTTTCAAACTCTTCCTTCAAATGTATTCTAACCCATCCAAACAAAACAATGAAGTGTTGGATCGAAGTATTCTGTCAAGCAATAGTTTTGATTTGAATGGAATCATAAAAACAAACTTGTCTCCCAGTAGGAACTAGGGCTGTAAACTACTATTCCTTGAAGCCGTCCTGTTTTCGAACTCTTTCTTTGTCAAAGTACTGCGAGGGAGAGAAGACCATTACAAAATAAACAATCAACCGGCTTAAAAATTGAAAACTTTACAAGAGGATCTCCTATTTTAAAATCACCAAGACAACTATTCAACTCAAAAAATGATGAATTAGAAGTCTACAAGGAAGCACTCATTACTGCTTTTGGGGTAAATATCACATTTATTCCTGCTTCTTGAGTGGTTCCCAAAACTTCATCATTGTGAATTCTATAACAATATCTCCAGATCTCATAACCAGCTTCTAGCCTCTTTAGTTAAGGTGGATACAACGTGGGGCATCTACAACAACATTCTCGATAACTTCTTTCCAATAAATATTCTCAAGATTAGTCTTCTCAAAATTAGTGAGACTACTAATAGTTCTAATGATCAACAAAAGTATCTTGATCAATAACCTCTTTGGTTGTCTTCAATGAATTCAACTTTATGTTTAATAGGCGACTTTGGGAATAATATCTCAACTATGTAGCCTTGGAGCTTATAAGTCATTTCTTTTCTATGACTTCATAAGTCCAGCAATCATTTCGAGACAAGAGAAGAACAAAGTAAAAAAAAGTTCAAATAAATTCCTAGTGCAACGTTTTATAACTTCCTTTGAACTACAGTGTCTGACATGAACAATTAAATCTGCATGATTTATTGCATTCAATGTACCAACTCACAAAGGATGAGTTATATTTTGAAGATCTATTCTATTATTTTTTTCAGCTTCTCAGAAATAAAAAGAAGCTAATACACCCATAAGTTAGGTTAATCAACTAGCCATGTAAGCCTGAATCAAGTTGAACAAGTCTTTGATCATGAACTAACTCAAAACTCGTTAAGGTTGAAATCGTCTAAAGCCATAAGTCGCCAAAAAGCCGCATCTCATGAAGTCAACCATGAAAGACTACTCATTAATAGAATCCATATACCAAAATCTCCTTCTCACCAAAAGAACTTGGTATAAGATCTTGAATACTCATTCAAAAGTACTCGCCCACTAATCAAGAGATCTCGCCGGAAGAATTCATCAAAAGAATTTATGGCATTGAATTTGCGTTCAACTTAAAACAGGCAAAAATCTTCAAGCTCTTGATCAGCAGGCAGTCATTCAATTTTCCCACCGCACAATATGCTTTATCAAGTCATTTTATGTAAAAATAATATTTTTTTCATCAGTCATTTATGTAGAATTAAATCTTTACCTAGATCTTTAAATAGGTGGTCAAAGGATGAACTCAACGCATGGCATGTTACATCAGTCGTGAACCTTCTAACACTGACAATGAATACAAAAGCATATCTCCCTATATTTCTCTCTCTTTCTTCTAAACTCAAAACTCATTTGGTAGTAACAATATTCTTGATGTCACCCACAAAAAAATTTAGAAATAATATTATGTGCTCGAATCCATAAAACAGAAACCTCACTAGAATATTATTATAAAGTCTCGATGCATTTTTATTATCAATACATGAAATATGGTAACATAATGTACAAATTTTAAAAGTTATAATACTGATTCAATAGACATGGTACCAAAAATATAGTAATAATATATGGATGATTATCACCTAAATTTCTAGTTACAAAAGTCAAAACATCATCCTACAGATTTACATCCGCCAAACTAGATCTTTCATAATTGACGCTAGCATGCCTAACAGACTGATGAGGGTAGCATATGCAATTAGAGCAACATAAATAAGTTGTATTACTTCCTTAAATGATACCCATCAGATTATGCCGATCCCAGTACCTAAGGCATTTCGAGACATGGAGTAGATGGGAGATGCTTCCACTAAAGGCATCAGTTGCCTAGCAGCTGGTCCAATCTACACAATCGCATTAAAGAGCAAAGTCAGCATATCAGATAATAGCAAAATAGTTTAATATAAAAAGAAATACCAATTGCATTAGACTTTTACATTGGCTCTTGCAGATCAGGGGCGTTTACTTAATTTGAACCATGACTACTAGATCATAGTAGAGGAACTGTAAATAGCTCAATGCATATTGTGTAATTCTAAACATCTGTAAGAACCTACAAGCTAGATACCAGCATGGCATTAAACCATATTTATCCATATCATTTCACAATTCAAACATTAAAGAGAAAAAGCATTGGGGGTAATCAAGTCATTGGTGACATTTAAATGACAACTATAAGAAAGTAAAACATCATAATCATCTTAAAAACTTTTCTATGAATGATGCATCAACATCATATAGACACTAATTTTGTGCATAACGTTATTTCAATCAACAATCAAACTATGACCAGTTTCAAGTAAGACGCAGTAGGAATTAATAAGTTTGACAATGTCAGCTAGAGTTAAGAGAGGAAAATCAACTGTTAAAGCACAAAAAAGAATCCAGATTAACTCTTCAAGGTGTAAAAAATTAATAATAATGCTAGTTATAGTGTAAGGACTCAAAAAAACAAAATAACTCAAAGTTGCGGCATAACATTGAGAATCTATGGCATAGCAAAGTTTAGGTTAGTGTATCGATTTTATAACCTGAGGTATAAACCAAATAATTAAACTTAGTGCAAATTGTAGCAAGAGTCCAGTTTAACTGTATCAGAAAGAAAATATGATAGAAATTGATGAAGTAAATTAGTAAATCATTGGATAAGAATGTAGAATACACCTGAATACACAAATCATAGGAACTTTCCAGGAAAAAACCTTTGTTATAATCTTTTAGATTGGGAGGAGGTTGGTGGTACAAATATGCAGGCGTGTCAACTGTTTACCAAAAAATAAAGTAAGAAAAAAAGTAATAAACAACCTTGTATGTTTAAGAAAATATGGAAAAGTTCTTACAGAAAAAAGCGGACTTTAGCAGTGGTTATAATAAGCTTTCACGGCTGTTTTAACCACCACAACAAACCTAGAAGCATTTTTCAAACAATTGCAAACCCGCCATATTTGCTTTCCTGTACAAAGCTCTACGGCAGCAGTTTTGCAATCGCCAAGGAAGCTTTCCACAGTGTCGGCCGCCAAACATTGAGTTGGTAGTTTTCAAAATATAATTTAATTTAATGTATATATATAATTTTGAAAATTAACATTTTAATTTTAAAAAATATACGAGACCGAACTGATCTTATATACTTAATAGTTTAAATAAACGAGCACAACACTGCAAGCGATGCATCTATTCCAAAGAATGAACATATTGCTTATAGTGAGACTCGATTAAATAAACTATAAAGTCAATGACATCCGTTCTGATCTGCGAAACTATTCATATTGACCGACAAATTCCTCCATTTAATATAGAAGGCTAAATAGGATTTATATTAAGCTGGGTTCCAAAGTTTCCTATAGAGACAAACCCCTATAGTTAATTACATCTTACATCTTAAGTGACCAAAACCACTTAAGAATACTCTCGATTCATATCAGTGGTTTTGCCTTCAAAATTTTCTAAGTTTAAGTTTCCAAGATTGGACATTGGAAATTCAAAAGGGAATAGATCAAAACTGAAACAATAATTTTCAGAAATCCAAATGAATGAAAGTTAGGAGATGTCACTGATTCGAGAGAAACTTCGGTGACTACTCATGCTATCTTATCTGTTTGGTTTTAACTTTGAAAAGATGTTATTTGATGTTTTATCATGTCAGTTGTATTTACTCAGGGCTTACAGTTGCATGACACGGTCATACAAATAACCTGGAAGCGTAAAGAACGACAACCTCAGAGTCTAAGTCGAGTTAGAGCTTAAATTACACAACATGATTGTGCAAAAGCCTAAAAGCTGAGTTGAGGATTTACGCCGTACTAAACGGACTACCTCGAAACCCTATGGTTTGTTGTTTAAGCTAAGGAATGTATGTTGTTATAGATCTGGTTGCTCTCACGAAGTTGTTCTTCTAATCATCTTTGTCTTGCTGCCCACGGTATTAATTTCGAGCTCCTCCTTGAAGTGGCAGTCCTAAGATCTAAGGTTCAAATGGTTTTACGATTTTCACATCAAGTTTTGTTATTCAAGTGTTATAGGGGGTTAAAGTTGATTAGAGCGACACGGGTTAGGATCCTACGGTTCCTTCGTTCTGATACCACTATTTTCTTTTGAATTTACTTAGTCTAAACGAGTTGTTAAGCTCATTTAAATTGAGAAGATCTCGTTAGCAACCGTTGGTTACCTCATCCGAGGGACTCCCGTAAACCCAAAAGGACGCATTATTTTGTTTGTTTGTTTTTAAAAACGCTGTTTAATTTTGGAAAAAGTTTATCATAATTTCGAAAATTATTTGTTTTGAATTTGAAAATTTGTTTCAACCAAACATGCATGATACATTAAAATAGTAGTAAATTGTAGAAATGAAATGACAATAAATAAACTATAAATACATACATGTCATCTACTCGTTCCGCTAAAATTTTAGCATTCATAAAGCATAATATAATTTGTAGAAAATTTAAATAAGTTGCAGGAAATGAAAGCAGGAAAGCCTAATACGGAAAAGTAGTAACAAAAACACAAACACGCAAAGCAAAACCCAATCACATATGGAAAATCAGGACTAGGCATAAGACATCGATAAAAGTGGGGGCTCAGAGCTGGACTGTATGTTTCCCGGCCTTGGGTAAGAGCTACCCACCCGACAATCTACGGAGGACAGTTCTAACCTCGATTCAAGTGATTAACCGTGAACCTTTACAAATTTTCATTTGAATTTAATTTTTATTATTACACAATTTTATCATACAAAAGAGAATTTTGTTTAAAATATTTTGTAAAAAGGTGTAGTCCACAGGTAAATCAATCTAATCAAGTTTGGACTACAGGCAACCTAAGATATTGGAGGCAATCATCTTCTCAAGAGTCATCGAATAGTATCATCGATATTTATCCTCTCCTTTTATTAAAGATCCTAGAAGTAAGAGATACTATTCAAAAATCCCTCATTGTATCTCTCATTTCAGCACACATTAGAATTATTGTCATTGCCCTAGCCACCTAGACCTCAGACTTGCATCAGTCCAATGATCCATATGTGGCACAAACAAATATCCCTGCTCACACACAAAGATTTAAATACCTTTGGTAAGACTTAAATCCTTGAGCATTAGGTTATTAATGTAGGATAATTAGTTCGAGGTATTTCTATTGATTTGCGTGAATTATCAGGTCCCGAACTGTAACTTGGTGGGCCCTTAGGGGTTTTCAATGATCGTTTGTGTTTTCAGGATGATTTTTCTCAACAAATCATGGCAGATCCAGATGTCATTTAAAATATCTGAAATCTCCCAAGGATGTCCAGAGAATTACTCTAAACAAACTTGGAATCTTCTAGATCATTTTAAGTTCATTTTGGTCTTGCTAGACTGTTAATTAAACCATCTGAACTAAATTAATGTCTTTTAAGTTATGCTCAGTATATCTTAATTAACTCATTAAGTAGGCTAGCAATTATTTTGTTCGGTGCTTGAATGGGTGATCGTCCCAAGAGTGAGTTTAATTACTTAAAAAAATTTTACTCTCTCTTAATTGAACTTGAGCTTGTAGTGCTTATGACAAACTATGTTCTTTCTTTTCTAATCCCTTTGAATAGTTTCATATCGATCTTAGTTCACTACCAAGCTCTTAGATTATTAAGGATAGATTTATAATTTTAAAAGTCAAGTAAAATGATGATAATCGTTATTAAACATTATATTATGCTTAATCATTAATCCGAGGCTTCAAGTTAGTTAATTATTGTCTTTCTTTCTCAAGCCCCTCACTTGAGAATCTTTCATACTTAATCATCTTCCAACCCTCAATAATTGGATAAATTATGCTTTTACCATTTTTTTAGAAAATATCATGAGTTAGCCTCTATCCCTTAACCCTTTGTGTTTCAGTCATCTTAGAGAGTCAATTATGATCAATATTACCCATTAATCCTTTGGTTTGACCTAAAATTTTATTTGGGTTCAAAATTTCATAATTAACATTTTACCCTCGGGACCTTTAACTTCATAATTCCTTTAATTCAATCCAAATAATTTTAAAAATTTTTGTTTAATTGCTACTCATGGGTTAATTAAAATACCAGAGAAGAATTTGTATTCTTTTTATTGTTATTTTATTTTCTGTAATTATTTTAGTTCAGAAATAGGAACTGTCAATATTAATCCATTTAATTAACTAAATCCATGTAATTATTTTAGTTCACATTATTCTCCTCTAATTACTGAGCACATAGGTTTATTTATTTTATTTTTAGCATTTTTCTACACCGAGTTATGAATTTTTAAAGTTTTTATAATTATTTAAATCAGAAATACAGAAATACCTCTTAATTTCTTTTAAATCAGAAATACCTCTTAATTTCTTACTTATCCACGTCAGCACCCACTTAAAACTTAAATTTTAATATCACATACATAACACAAAAGATTTAATTTTCACATACGCAAAATTTAATATTTTTAATATCAAATATGTAACACTAATATATATATATATATATATATTTTTATTTTTTTATTTTTTTTTTATTTTTTTTTTTTTTTTGGTTTAAGCTTTTGTTTGTGAAGGTGACACCTATGTTGGAGGTGGTTAATCATATAAAACTAAGTGACCTTATTTAGATAACATGTTTAAGTGGCTAACATGAAAATATATACGATTTGTAAGCATGTAGGCTAGCAATCACACGGATTAATAACGTAAGCATGTAAATAAGAAGCTCAATCGGTGATCATATGTAAATCTCCAAGAGCAAGAACGCTTTCACGCAAACATATGTTAAGGTGGTGAACATGTAGATACATAAAATATAAGCTACCGTACATGTAATCATGAAACTTTAAATGTTACGCATATAAGCACATGCAATCACAATGGGGACAAGGTAGCATACATGTAAACATGGAGCCTTTTTTTGTTATAGCCATGCAGATAAACATAAAAGCTTAGGGGGTAGATGGGTAAATCCAAAAGAGTCTTGCAGCATGCATGGAAACATGAAAGTTTTAATGGCTTGCATGTAAGTCAAAGGAATTGGTGGCATAGGTGTAAATTTTTAAAAGAATAAAAAAAATAAAAAAATTAAAGTGATAGACGCATAAACATGAAAAAATTTAAGGTGGTACACATGTAAATTCTTTTTTTTTTTTGTTAAAGAAAATTATTTATGTAAATAAAAAAGAATTGAGTGGCATGGATGTAAAAATAAACGTCCCCCTTTTTTGAACCATAAGGGTTGTATGCACGTAAATTCCTTTTTTTTAATGAAATATTATAAATATAAATGCATGAGTGGCATACATGAAATTATCAAAGTTTATATTTTTAATGTGGAAATATGTAAGAATCAAGTGGTATGAAATTTGGGTGCATGCATGTAAATCTCTCTCTCTCTCATGCAAATACATAGAAAGTTACTGGCGTGCATGTTGTTTTCTTTTTTTTTTTTTTTTTGTTATGAGGAATATACGAATAAGTAAGAAATAAAAAAAAAGGTGGGGGGCACATACCTGGCCGAAGCGGGAAGCTCGCCGGAGGGGGTTCGTTGGTGGAAGAAGAAAAAGGGAGAGGAGAAAAGTGGTTGCCTTGAGGTGTAGAAGAAATGAGTTGACTCTTATATAGGAGGGAGATGGAGAGAGAGGCGGCTATGAGGTGAGGGGAAGAATGGAAGAGGGATGGGAGAGAGGGAGAGAGAGAGACAAAGATAGAAGAGATTTTTGTTTTTTTATGTTGGCTGCCGTGAGAAAGAAGAGGGAGAGCGAGGAGGCGTCGAAGAAAGAAAGAGAGAGAGAAGAGGGAGGCGTGGGAGAGAGAGATGATATGTTTTTTATTATTATATATTTTTTTTTATTTTGGTTGCAGTAATAAAAGAGACATGCGTATAGGAGAGAGAGAGAGGTGTGCGATGCATTTAATAGAATAGGATTTTTTATTGATAGCTACATGCGTAAGTTATAATAAAATAATAGATAATAATAGTAATATTATATTATTATAACAATAATAATATTATAATCATTATTTGCATATTTTTCGTCCGAACTTGGCATTGTGGTGAAATGAATGTTCATCCTAGGTAAAATCGACGTTTTGGACGCGATCGCACAATCCATTTCGTCATTCGAAGTCGTTTGGACCTCTTTTTCAACAATCAGGCTTAAAAATGATAACTTACAAATTTTTAGCCCGCCCGCGAAGCCGTTGCGAAACAAACGTCCTCCCTAGATGAAATCGACGTTTCGGACGCACTTGCGTGATTTGTTTCGTCATTCGGGATCAAAAATGTATCAAGTTAATTTTTGCAGAAATTTTAGTTTGCTATCGACTGTTTCAAAATTTCATTTAAGTTTCGATTAATTATGCAACATATAAAGACGTAGGTGATGTGAATTGCAATACTTAACATATCGACCATCCGAATCGTGATATTCGTGTCGAATGTACGAAAGTCGTAATGGGTGTTCCTGAGGCTTCTAAACCCTATAGGAACTCGTCCTCGAAATCTCACAAGTTGGTCCTAACCTTTCAAGTGTTGGAGGTTTATGACCAGCCACGTAGCATTTCGAAGAGAACTAGGAGGTGGTTTGAATTTCCATATATGTGAGTTTCATATCTAGTCTTCTACGATAGTCAAAGAGAAAGTCTTATGGTTATATTTTAAGCACTAAGAGGAAAGAAAGACCTCACCAAAAATGAGGTCAACACACAGCAGTTGTTTTTAGCAGTTTAATGGCTATTATATTTTGGATGTGTTGGTTTAATTTGATAATTTAAAAAAAAAATTATATAAAAAACCTATGAGTAATGACAATGTTGTAAATGTTAGAGGATTTAAGTGGACTAGTTGCACCAAATTAACAATCATTACACAAAATATGAATCAAACAGCAATGGATAGAGGTAAAGCTTTAAATTTTGCCAAATTTTAAGCTTGGAAATTAATTGCACAAGTAATAGGGCACAACATATGAATTTATATTGTGAATGATGAATATTGTAGTGATAATACTACGGTTATTATTAAACTACATGGTCCCTACTTTTGATCCAAAGATACATCCCAATTGAGCAACTATTCTTGAAAGTAGAGAGAATTTATTTTCTAAAGCCATGACTTGTGTAACAAAGATAGCTTTCTGAATGAAAACTTTCGTGAAAATTCTTTGCAAAGCACTAGTTCTATCTGTTTTGTCCGACAATTTGGTATTTGAGTCATTTATGATGCATCTATCATATTTTTTGGTTTTCAAAACTATTGTACATTTTTAATCAATATAAGGAAGTATAGAAAGTTTAAAAACCTGTTCAAAATAAGGAACTGCCTCTGAAGCTGGTTTGTTGTTGAATGAGACTACAGCATTGGCCTTCAAGAAAGAGAATTTTGTTTGAGAGAATTTCTTTTGAGACATTTTGAAAGCCCAAATTTTGTTTAAAAATCAATTTCATCTTCACAAGCAAACTATCTTTATTTGCACATCACAATGAGAAAAAAAATGGCAGCAGTAAATGACAGAATCCTTGCCTTGGGTATCTTTTCAGGAAAATAGCTCCCAACAAGCATTTGAAGCAAAGCACCGTTGCTGCAAAATTCAACAAGCAAAATACACTCAAAGAATTAAATGCAATTTTAGTTCTTCAAGGATACAAAGGCAATTTAAAAGGTTTTACCAAACAACAACTATGAAAGTTTATTGGTAATTCACTGTGGCAACCATAACGAACACCATAAAATGAATAAAAATTAAAATTTTAAATAGTCAGAATGAAAAGAGAAGCTTCTCGAAATTAATCTCTAAGAGACGCATGGCTAACATTTTCTAGTTGGTTAGATGGAATGAAAGGCTAAAACATGATTGCCAGAGTTAAAAGCAGTCACACAAAGATGTAAACAAGATTCATTGAAAAAAGACAAGAAATACCCATTCATAATTAGTAAAAAAAATCATAAAATAATAGAGCCAAATCCTATCTTCTCAATTATAAAATAAATATAAACCTTTCGACAACAAACAACAGAAAAACAGTCATACGGAGCTGTACAAACCTATGCCCAACAGAAAAGAGAGGCAGATCACAAAGTTCAGAGCCAGAAAGATCTGACTCAGGAAGTCCGGAATAAATCAAACGATCTAAACACGAATGAAACTTCTCGTACACTTCCCTTGCAACTGTGGCATGATCGAAAGTCACACTGTATGGCACAGACACTATCAAGAACCCCTCATTAGCTAGGAGCTCCATCAGAAAGCTGCCAGCAAACGAAAAATTATCTAGTTTGGATTTCTCAAATAACTTCTAGGGCTACTGAATAAGAAATACAGAAAAAAGTTCGGTACCTGTAGGTTAGCTCGGGGGCCGCACCAATAAAGGCACCACCGAGAAACTTCACGACGGCGATGGGCCGGCGCCCTGCCGGAGGTGGAACAACAAGGCAAGAATCGAGCCGGCGGTAGATTTTCGAGGCATTGCGGGGCAATCGGCGGGTGCCGGCGAAGTAACCATTGTTGGATAGAAATGCAAGGGGCGCTCGGCGCGTGTATTGCAAGGATAAAAAGGATGGTGAGAAGGTCGATCGGAGACGAGGAATGGAGAGAGGTAGTAGTTCCATCAGAAGATAAGATAACGGAGACCGACCAGAACGCCACAACTTCCCGCTCCGACCACGATTTCGTTTTTGCCGACATTCCTGAAGACTGTGGAGTAACAGAATATGGGCCTGAAGATTTCTTATCTTTTGGGCTTATTTTAGTAGAGCTCAGTTGTTTTGAAGAAACTAAAAGGGAATGCAAAATTAAAGACGAAAGAGGAATGGAGTGCTTTTTTTAGTAAATTTAATTTAATTTAATCTGGAGGGGGGAATAGGAGCCTCTGTGATTATTTAATAAATTTGAATATGATTTTCACTTGAGTTGACAAAAAATTATTGCTGAAAAAAGCATTCATAATTTGGAAATAAATATAATTAAATATAATTTAATAAAACATAGAAATAATATAAAATTATGAAATAAAATTAATTTACACTATCTCCAATTCCTATAAATAAATAGTTTTTTTTAAAAAAAAAAAAATAAATTGATAGAAGTTTGTGATGTAAACTTTAAGAGTGAAACTCATTGAACATTAAATTTTCAAAAATCATTACAAGTGAAACATGATAAAATAATTTATCAAAAGGGCATGATGTTAGACGGAATCATATTAAATAAGAATCACAAAAAATAAGTATTGAAATAGGAGTGCTAGTGTCATTATTGTGTGTAGATCAATTACAATATTATAGAAAAAAAGTTGTCATTGCTTGTAGAAAGATCCCATGTACACAAATAAAGATTGAAAAAATTGTACAAATTTAGAGAAGATAATTTTTATTTTTTTTACATTAAAAGTATCATGATAAAAAATATATATGGTGTTATCCTCTTAAAAATAAGAGAATGCAAATTTATAATAATAAAACTATAATGGAGATTATCTCCAAGTGTAGCAATATGAGGTAGTAACTTTGGTGAAGGATAATGATTACCAATTGATAGAGTTGGCAAAACTGATTGACAAGTGTTTAGTTTAGAACACTTATAAATATTGTACAACTGGCAAGTCACATGGCATCAATATATATATATATATATATATATACATGTTTGTGTGTGTGTGTGTGTGATATTATTGAAAGTAGTGATGATTGGCATCAAGAGTTAGATTTCAATTGACCAAGCACATTGTATGATATTAGTACCCAATGTCAATGAAAGACGACTGTGGTGTTGATGCCATTAGCTCAATCATTTTTCTTACATGAAAAGAGACCGAGAAAACAAGCATGCTACTGTAACTCTAAAGGTCGATAATTGATGGACGAGTTAGAAAAGAAAAAAATAAGAAATATCATTTTTTTGGTAATCCATGGATGTCAAACTTCTATTATTGATGAAAGTCAAATGTTGACGAACACCAAGTATTGAAAGAAAATTAACTTGACTGCTCTTTTTATAGAACGAGGATAAGGCAACCTACCGATTGATGTTAAACATCGATAGTCAATGATAGTTAAAAGTCTTTTATTGGTCCGCATTGAAAATGACGGATGTTACAGATCTAGATTAGACAACACAAGGTCGAGGGTTGGATACAATGGATGTTAATTGATAAAAAAGGGGTGATTACTACATCAAAAATAAGAAGTTGATGAAGGTTAGTTAATGATGAAAGAAGATGACTAATGTTGTTATAATATTGCTCAGTGGGAATTGATTGATAATAAAATGTAACAACTAGCGTAGGAAGTAGAATTGTGGTTGATAGATGTCAATAAAATGCAACTATGTAATGCTCTTGGTCAAAATATTTTCGATAGATTTGTGAACATCAAAATGGCTATCTAGTGACCCTAAAAACAATCAAAGCTTCAAAATTTTCTATGAATCTTAAGCTTTTTAGCTCAAAATTGAAAAATAAAATGATTTAAGGTTTGATAGATTTTGATGGGGCTACTCCAATAGACACAAAAAAACCCAGAATATTTTGCATACTTCTCCAAAAAGAAGACTAATTATGTATTTTTGTTAATAAAAAAGTGACTTGGCTGGTCTAATTGATGCCACCCAACCTATGATGGGATCTAGTGACCAATTAGAGGCATCATTAACTGTAAACACTAAGGATGGGTGTACATACATGTTGTATTGGGAATTTGAGAAAGAGAATTATATTTATTGTGACAACATTTCAAAAAATTCTCAATTATTTATTGTTATGGTGCCCGAATAAACTCAAATTTATTTGATATCTAATTTTTTAATCAAATAAATAATACACTTATTTTAATTATAAACACTTAAAAATTTAGAGTTGGTTAGGACATTAAAATAAATCTAGAAACCCTTAAGTATACTTTATGAGCTCACATTTCAATGTCATATTGATTTGAATGGGCATTGTTAGATTCATGAAATCAAAGTGTACACATGCTCAATCGTAAGTTCATTAGAATAAATTTCAGATGACCTATGAAGTATATTTATTTAATTTACTTCTAAGTGGTTGTTACCTCTAAAAAATGATATTGAAATTTGTGATTGAATAAATTTATTTTGTGAATCACATTGTACATAAGCTTTGTATTGTGCAGGACTCTTCAGATTAATATAAGAAGTGATTTAAGTAATTTGCAGATGAAAAACATAATTTAGAAAGAAAATTTTACTTTCACTTATTTTTTGGAGTACAAAAATGAATTACTCAATTTTGAGTTTTTATTTTTTATTTTTTTAGTAGTAGTCATTTTTCTATTCAAATATCATATTGATTTCATTTTTTTTACTATTTTTTAAGAAATTTTTTCAGTTTTAAAATACAACTATACCAAGCTTCTGAGCATGCCACAAATTAGGATGTAACTTTCATCTCTTATCAATTTAGCAAAAGTAGCTATTATTGAGTTCTAGTTACACTTAATAAAATATTATAATATAAATATTAATTATTTTAAAAAAAATTAGCTCCAAAAAAACATATGAATCCTATAAAAATTTAGGAATAGATTTTAATCAAAATATCCTAAATTAAATTTAACCATTATATGTTTTGTAATATAAGATTTATTTTGAAACGAGAGTAATAAAAGTTTTGATTTATTAACAATGTAATGTGTTTATCTTAAAGTAAATCTAATATTAATTACAAAAAAATTATTCTAAAACGTTATATTAGATTATCTTTTAAAAGGAATGTTATGAGCCAAATACTTAAATTAATAAAATAAAAAACAACAATTATATGTCACAAAAGAGCCCAAAGGAGCTAAAATAAAGAAATAAATTTGATAGAACTCCAACTAAAAATCCTATAAAATATACAAGAATATAAAAATATTCATAAAAAAATAGAACTTCTGCCAAAATAAAAAGTTCGTAAAAGGAGACAAATGAGCCTCAAAGAGATGATAATCAAATAAATATTTGAGTTGACTGACTAAGATCAAAGGCTTTGACTAAAATACTAAGAATTATTATCCGAGCTCTCTCACAATTGCCCCCGAAAACACGTTTGAAATTGATAGTAGAATAAAAGCGAATAGTCCAATACAAATTTCTCAATAATAAGATAAATAACTGAGAAACTGCCAATACTAGATTTCCCATCAGCAAGCAACTAACATATATAAGTTACCTCACTACATACTAAGAACTTATCCTTTTTTTTCATTTCAAAATTTAGAAAATTTTCATCTAAAATCTTTGAGCCTAACTTGCCAGTTTAAATGAGCCATCAGTCTCTCCAGTCTCAACAAAAATCCATCCTAAATCTTATAATTTAGTTCCTATTGAATGTGATTTGATAAGAAGCTCAACGGTTAAGAGATGCATATTTTAAACATGGAATTACAGTCCAACCCTTAGCTTATTGAATAATCTGGAGCAGTATAGAAGGGGGTATTTACATGCATGCCCCCCAATTCTAATGTATTTACATATCTAATGCCTAAAGTTTACTTTTGACGTTACACCACTCAAAATTTTCATCACATAGAAATTATCATCAGTTTGACTTTTAAAGGCTGAAATATATGCCTTTTTAGGCATAGGGAAGGTGGGGTGTACGTCAAAAATTGATGTTTTGGTGTTAGATATGTAAATACAGGAGAATTGAGGCGTATTTATATAAATCTTTCTAAGGTAAAAGGCAAGCACCTGAAGCTTAAGCCATCTGAAGAGTGGATGCTGTAAAAATGTAATAATTATTTCTTCTTTCCTCGTGAGAGCAAAATAAGCACTTGTGCTGGACCCAACCCATCTTTACGCAATTTTATGACTTGTAAAATCTTAAAGAAAAAAAAATTGAACACCTCAAATAATATTTTTTAAAGCATACATTTATAGCAAATTACATTCTAAAAATTGGAAAAAAATATGATGTTTTACCGTGAGTGTTGAATCCAAATTTATCCGAGAGTCGTACCCCAAGGAATAAAATGTAAGTTAGGAAAGACAGAGAGAGAAAGTGAGAAGTGAACAGTAAGGAATAGTAAAATGTTGTGTTTATCGTGTCTTAGTCATAAGATGACATTCCTATTCATAGAAAAGAGTACAATATAAACATTTTTACATGGCGGGGTTGGGGGGCGATGCTATATAGGGTATTCTTGGTAATTTATATATACGAATCAATCGCTCGATTGCTCTTTGGCTCAATCAGCTGAGGTTACTTGGCTTCTAGTCAGTTAGAACAGTCCAAGAGATATATCCCTTCATAAAAGAACCTTTCAAAATGTCTAGATGTATTGAATCACTCCAAGGGGTGTTAGAATAAGTGTCATTTTGGAAATTTTCACAAAATTCATCCCAAACCGCCTTAATCTGCAAAAGTAATCTCTGGCGCTAGTTCTGACGCATCTGGTGCCAACTTGCTTAAGTCCACGTTGTTCTAGGTTTTGGAGCTTTAGGTGCCAAATCTAACGCATCTGGCATCGGCTCTCTGTCAAATGACGCTTCTGAGCCCAATCTGGCACATCATGCGCCAACTCTCTGTAAAATGGTGCTTCTGGAGCTAGTTCTGCCGCATCTGGCGCCAAATTCCCAAAATTCATTGTTTTGGCTCCCAATTTTGTCCTTTTTGCTACTTTTGGTCCAAATGCCTAAAATTGATTGCCTACAACAAAAATATGAAAATACCCTTCTTTAAAGTGCAATATCACCAAAAATAAACATAAAATGTATACTCAAAATAACATATTATTTTGGTGTATCACATACTGACCAAAACATACTATGAAAGAAGCTACGAGAACTCTGCCGTCATCCAGGGTGCATGAAAATGATGGTGCTTCATCGACACCCGGGGTACAAGAAGTTGTTGGTGCTTTGCATTCACTCGATGAGGGTTTTAGGTTAATTACTTTTTGGTATGAGGAGCCTCGAATTTGCTTGTTATATTTTTATTTTTTTTCTTGGCCTCATTTCTTTAACATTTGCTTTTGATGAAACTGACCTGATAATTTTGAATGATGCCTCACCTCTAACAAATATTGTCGAGGAATCAGACCACGGTACCAGCAGTAGGTGCTTAGGCACCGACTTGTAGTGGCTAAATCTCAAGCAAGGGTGTTGGGGTTGACTACTTAGGCAATCCTCATGAGGCCCACAAGGAAGCAACTAATGAACTCCTAACATCCTCTGAGTCATTGATTTGCTGCCTGGATGAGATTGATAACTCCTTCATTCGGTCGGGATTCACCTAGGCATAGAGATATGTGAGGTTCTTTCTAGTGTAGAGAAAGTGGAAATGATGTAGGAGGACATGGCCACTTTCACTAGAAACTGTTGAATATATGGAAGAGAGCCTTTTTGAACTTCAGGCTCAAGCCAAGATGGAGTTTAAGTTTTGGGGAAAAGTTTTTTATAAAAGGCTACATTAGCTGGGGTATGTCTTGGCTGAAAGGATATACAATCTTTTCAGAAAATATTTCCTCTATGCTTAGATTTTGAGTTCTTATTGCGATTTATAATATCCTTTTTCAGAATAATTCATGTATTGATGTGATCCCTCTATCAACACATTTTTGACATTAATGTATTGATGAGAAGTTTGGTGATGCTACACTTTTACCCTATGTTTTTTCTCATCACTACTCTTCACTCCCTCAGCTTTCTCCTTTTTGATTTGCTTTGATTGCTCAAAATCACTCTCTCAAGGCCTTTGTGTTGGTCTTCTCCGTCGACTGATTCATAAAGAATCAAGGGGAAGTGGGTCGATTATAGTAGACCTACATCTTTGACCCTAATGTGAAGTTTTGGGTCATCAATGAGAACGAGTGAGCAATGAACCCATTTGGAGCTGACCTTATTTTCTACTAAGATCGATTTTGATTCAATCTGACAATCCTTTTTACTGAGAATTATAGACCATATTCAATCATTATGGAGTTATTTTGATCGACATACTAACTCCATTGCAACAATCATAACATTCATCATTTTCTACCATCAGTCAAGACTCTCCTAGTCGATGGAGATCTTCACATATTTATTATCATTTTGAGTCAGTCGAGATGATTACAATCAATTTAACTTGGTGAGTAAGGTCCAACTGCTAGGGCTGGAGAATAATGTAAAGGGCTAGAAACTTCACTATTACATTGGTTCTTCTCCAAAGGGCTAGTACATCTAAAATGTATCGTCCGTAGGTGCCCCTTCTAATTCAAAGAATAAGGTGTCAAATAGGGTACTAATGGAAGTGAAGGATGTCAAAGGGTGTCTATTTTTATTCAACTAGTCCCTTGATCCAATAATATTCAACCTAGTGTTATAGTCAGATGCCTTTAGATGGATGAACGAGAATGATCGTGTGGCATCTGATTCTTAAGAGGCTATGTGAGAGGCAATATTTGCCTTCTAAGCTGTAAAGATGAAGGTTGTTGTTGCAGATTGTTTTGAATCTGACTACCTTAAGCCAACAACAGTGGTGGGCTAAAAGCCACTGGTGTTTTGTGATAGAGAGCATCTAGAAGGTGTAGAAATGCTTTACTTTATGTTTTATTTTATTATTTTTTAAAGGATACTGATCTCACTTTCTGGTACAATAGTATTACGATGTATGTATGATTAGATTCTCATTTCTCTTTATTTTATATTTCTTCTTTACAACGGTGCCAAAAACTTGGTTTCGAAGCAAGTAAGAGTGCAATTGTTATATTTAAATATTTAGATACTACGTAAGTATACGTAACGTTATCAAGCAATATAGGACTTTTTGATTAAAACCGAAAATATCGAACCCACATGTAGAACTATAAATTTTTAAGAAGAAATTAGACAACAAATTTTAGTTTAAAAAAGAGTCTTACTCAAACTATAAATATTATGATATGAATGAAAATTTAATTTTTTGGTAATTTTTGATAATTGAAAATAAAGTAAACTAACTAAATTTAACTAGATTTTTATAAGATGAAGGCAATACAAATAGAATATCTTTTTTCTTATTATGAATCAGTAACAAATATAGGAATTCTGTTGTGGAAGTATTTAAATTGTGTTGTGCCAAATAGAAGCAATATTATTATTTACCCTTACTAAAAATTCTATAATGAACATTGGCTAATCTAAAATTTAAATAGTCTTGAAAATGGGCTAGGTATGGAATATACTAGCTCTCACTCTAGAGTTCCCTCCTCTTCCTCCACCTGGGGGCTAACTTCTCGTATCAAGACCTAAAACAATAAATTGAATTGGGGGCTTTAGTCCGTCACTCTAAAGTCCTCTAATTCTACACGCTTAAAAGTTTATTTCCCTATTTATTTGCACTCAACCATATGAATTACATTCTCATTCACACAATCTCATATAATTCTACCATTAGTTGACTGAGGCAATACTATCACGAATCTTACATGTTCTCACAACAAATTTTAACATCTCAATTGGCCAATTCAAGAAGTAAATGAAGTACAATGATTAAATTATCACAACTTATTCCAACATTATAGATCAATACTTCACACAACTTCCTTCCAACACTTAATTACTTATCATTTTAAGGAGAAAAATAAAGAAAACTACTCAGAATTCATGGAGAAAATACAACAAAAGTTTAAAAGTAGAAAAAATGTAACAACACAAGAAGTTTAAATTAAAACCAAATATAGTTACAAAGATAAAAAATTATCTCAAATTCCTCTCCACCCAACTCTTGAAGTTTCTTTTAATCTCCTCCTTTCTCTTATAGCTCTCTCTTTCTTCTCTCTAAAAATATCCTAGTTCTTCTATGGTAAGAGGGATGATAAAAGGGAGGGGGTAATTCAATCCAAGTCTTCCTATTTTTATAGTTTTCAAAAAGGTGCTTTGGTGTCTCTTCAAAATATGTCCACATTCAAAGAATCTTCCAAGAGTTGCCCTTTTTAAATAGTCATTTCAATGTATTTTCATGTCCATTAACTGTAATTCACGTTTTCACCAAGAGTTGCTTCAAACACCTTTTCAAAATTTATCCAAGTTCATTGAAATTTCATCATAACTACCTCTGATGAGTAAGCGTGAGGTCTTCGACGCTTAGGCGCGGTCTTCTCTGTCTCCTAACGCTTAAGCGTCAGTCCTCGGCGCTTAGGTACCACAGTTAATTTCACACCTTCTTTATTTTTGCTCTAAATTTGATCATTTTTCACTCATTTTACCATATTTCATCCATTTAATTGTACCTGAAAGAAAAACACACAAATATCTTCCATTAAAGTGCATTATCTTCAAAAATGGGTACAAAAATGTGTATATAAATACTATAATTTTAGGTATATAAAAATCCCCCAAACTTATAACGTTACTTGTCCTCAAGTGACACTCCAATCTTTCAAAGCCAAAATAAATAGATTATGCTAATGAGTTTCTTTAATATATTCTAAAATTTTGTTTAAGAAATATAGTAGTCTAATTTAAAAAAAACTTTAGTAAATGAGACCAACTTAGAGTTTAGAAATCTTTAATGTAAAGAAGTTCGAAAATATGATTTCCTATCTAGTTCAGAGATACTTGTAGATTTACCAAATATAGGGTTTAGGCATTCTATCTCCCCCACTTATCATTTTTATTAAAAAAAATTATACTTACTATATTATATTCTTAAGCTTAAGAGTTTCTCAACTCTTATACTTTAAAATGATCGGATGTGGAACCAATTTTTCATTAGACACCAATCCTCAAGCTTCTCCACCCTTTTAAAACTTTACTTTTCTTTTCTTTTTCTCTTTCTTTTCCTTTTTCTTTTTCTATTTCTTTTTCTTTTTCTTTCAAGATTTTTTTAATCCTTATTTTTTAGGTGAGGATTAGCATATCTAGATAGACTTTTAATGATTTTAAATTCCACTCTTCTTTTCCCAAAGCAAATGTTTGATATACGTCCTTTACTTAAAAATATAATAATAGTTTTAAAAATTATTTTTAATAAAAGAAAGTTAAGTATTCAGAATAAAAGTCTAATCCTTCTACATTTTTACTCATTTCTATATTCAAAATTTTACTTCCGTAATATAATTTTATATACATAATCATTCTTTCCAATCAAAATTAAATTTATTTGTAGCACATTTGAGAACAAATAAAATTCAAGTTTTGAAAATTGTTTTTCATCCCCCAAAATTAAAATTTTAAATAGATAAAATATTTTAGCATAATACATAAAGAGGCGGGAATGAAAACTAAAAATAACATGCTTACATGAATTTTCATATACTAAATATACAAGTACAAAAATAAAAAACAGTAGTAAAAATAAATTGATCAAAGATAAATTGATCAAATTTTAACTTAACTTTAACATATATGAATAAATTGATCAAATTTTAACTTGACTTTAACATATATGAGATTCAACAGACTTCTATGCAGTGGAAGATAATATAAAAGCAAATAAACACACACTAACATAAATTCATGACTACAACACAAATAAAATACATGGTAGTAAATTGAAAACTTAAACATGAAATTCTTAAGTGAAAGTTAGTAATAGTCTAAAACTTCCTAATAGCTCTGGAATAAGTTCTTCACAAACCAAAAAAATACAACCAAACAACCATGTTCACACAATTACTATCACAAAAAACATAACTACTTGATACACCAGAAATATATGCATTTTTAGACTCATATTTTGTACTCATTTTTTGTGATATTGCACTTTAATGGAAAATATTTTTCATGTTTTGTTGCAGGTTGTTGATTTTTAGGGCTTGGAGCAAAAAGGATGAAATGTGGAGTCAAAATAGAGATTTTAAAAAATTGTTCAGCGCTGACGGCTCCAAAATGGGCGCTGATGACGTTTGACTGAGAGCATGGATTTTATTTACAGACCACTGTCGCCGACAACGCCAGAATGAGCGCTGACGGTGCCAGTGTCGGTGCAGACCCTATTTCTAGAAGATTTGATGAATTTGAATGCTTTTTAAAGAGTTTTTGGATGCACTTATTGGAGAACTGACCCTAGGCTTTATTTAGGGTTGAAATTGATCAGAAAAAAGGCGCTCTCTTGCCATTTCGACCCACTATTCACATTTCTTCGCCATTTCGTGCCGCTTTACGCCATTCCACACCATTAGTCATTTATTTTCTTTATAGTTTTGAGTTTTTGGTGGTGAGTTTAAGTGTGAATGTGGTGAGTTTAAGTGTGAATTAAGTGAAAATTCTTCTCTAAGAAGTGTTGGAGAGGAAGAGAAGTGAGAGGTTTCTTCTTCCTATATTTTCTAAGAGAGCGACTTTAAGAGAGACTACAAGGGATTTATTTTGAGAAAGAGTTTCAGACAAGTATTTTTTGTTTATTATTGTTGCATGAACTTTTTTTATATATAAAATTTATGTTTTATTGTATCTTTCTCATGAAATATGAGTAGCTTCTTTTATCTTTCTCCCTACTCTGAGATATGGTGAAATGAAGAGAAAATTTGGATGTGTCAATGTTAAAATATAAAATAAATTGTGATGGTTTTTCAACTTCTCTCTTAATTTAATTTTCAATCTGGCCAATTGAATTGTTAGAATATGCTGTGAAACATATGATCTGGGAAATGGAGTATGAGTTCTACAATAGAGTGAGAATAACATTTAAGTCCATGAAGAAGTATTTCGTTCATGGAATTAAGTGCAAAATAATAGGGAAATATACTTTGTTGGGTGTAGAATTGAAGATTTTTAGGGTGACTGACTAAAAAAAATCCCCAATTTGATCTTAGTGTTTAAAAACTAAAGCAAGAGTTAGCCTTTAGGGGAAGGGAAGTGGGAGCCTGGAGTGGGAGCTAGTATCCTCCTAGCTTAGCCACAGATTTAGGGACTAAACCTAAGATTAGCTAATGATTTTCTATAACACTGTATCAGGGTAGAGAATTAAAATTACCCATATTTGGCACAATACAAATTCAAACCATTTATCTCATCTCATTTCACCAAAAACTCATTATAGTGGGAAAGATGTTTTTTCTTTAAAAACTTCTTCACATAAACATAGTTTAGTAGTTACTATTTTAAACTCTGCATTTAAATTCCGCTAGTAGTTAATAATTTAGTTTTCATAGTATCTTAAACATTCAAAATTAGTGACAACAATTTCGTTTTATTTCTGTGAATTTCTTAGTTATATTATCATTTCAAATATAAACATTCCTTGTGGGATCGATATTTGGAACTTAAATAGAAAGTCTTATATTACTTGATAATGAAACATATACTTGTGTAGAATCCTAACAGTAAGTGCTTAACGTTATTATTCAAAATGTTATTAATTTTACACAACTATATTAAATGCGGGATTAAGTTTTTGGCACCGTTGCCGGGGAAGGTAACGGTAAATTAAATAGATTTGGTAAATTAGGAAATTTAGAGATAAACTATATATATATATATATATATATATATATACATACATACATTTAAGAGTATTTTTATGAAATTTTTCTTTGCTTATTGTATTTGTTTATGTGAAATATTGGATCTGATGGTTTAGTACCTTACGATTCTGAATTAGAACGTACTATTAGAAAAATTTGAAAAAAATATAATGAAATTGAAAATTTGAACGAAATGGCAAATAACTTAGATAATCAAATAAATAAAAATCGTCAAAGACCTTTAAAAGATTATGTTAATCTAACAGCAGATGAACTTCACTTAACTATCAAAATCCTGATATTGCTGCTAATTCATTTGAGCTTAAACTTGTTATTATCCAAATGGTATAAAATAATTAATTTTGAGGAACACATACTGAAGATCCTAACTTATAACTTGCTAGTTTTCTTGAGATTTGTGCTAATTTTAAATACGACGGATTTTCTAATGATGTTGTTAGGCTTAGACTTTTTTCTTTCTCATTAAGGGATAAAGCTAAAGCTTGGTTAAACTCATGTTGACCTCACTTTTGGTTGAGGTTTAGTTTTTTCCACTTTCTATCACAAAAAAATTTTGGCTAAATATTTTCCACCCTCGAAAACTACTAAGCTTAGAAACAATATTAAATGTTTTTGTCAGTTTGAAGGGGAATCAATATATGAAGCCTAGGAAAGATTTAAGGATCTACTTAGAAAATTTCCACACCATGCTTTACCATATTAGTTAATAATTCAAACTTTTTTACAATGGATTATAGGATCACTTAGATCTATTATAGATGCTGCTGCAGGTGGCACTAATGTCAAAACCTTTTGATGAAGCATACTCTTTAATAGAAGAAATGACTACTAACAATTTTCAATGGCCCTATGAACGGGTAAATCCTAAGATAGTAGCTACTATTCATGGCTCAAATGTAATGCCTATTTTAGCATCTCAAATTGCTACTATATCAAAAAAGATTGATCAAATTGGAGTGAACTATTCTTAAATACCATCAGTATTAGAGGAATCAGTATTAGAGGAAAAATACCATCAGTATTAGAGGAAAATTTGCTAGGACAGATAATTGATTCTCAATCATTTTATGAAACTTTAAAAGTTATAAATAATAGAAATAATAATCCCTATTCTAACTATTACAACCCTAGATGGAAAAATAACCCTAATTTTAGTTGGAATAATTATAACAATTCAATGAACCCCTCGCGAAATTCAAATAATCAAGGAAATCCTAATTATCGCCCTTATTATTCTCCTGGATTTAACTCTAACCTTAACCCACAAGTTAAGCAAAAGAAGCTAACAATAGAAGAACTAATATTAAATATGGGAAATGAAAAATAAAATCAAGGGGTTGCTATTAAAAATATTGAAAATCAATTAGGATATATTGCTACTGCACTTAGTAACAGGCCTTCAAGAAATCTTCAGAGTACTATAGAATTTAATCTAAAAGATCAAAATAAGGAGCAAATTGAAGCTATTCAATTACAAAGTGGAAAAGAAGTTGAAACAAGAATCCAAAGAGAAACTGAAGTAGATGGAAAGTGACCATAATAAAAATGAACAAACACAAGTTCCCTCAGAAAAACCATTAACTCTTTTTCCTCAACGACTAAAGCAGAAGAATAAAGACAAACAATTTACAAAATTTTTGGAAATCCTTAAAAAGTTAACAATAAACATTCCTTTTATTGAGGCTCTAAAACAAATGCCTAGTTATGTGAAATTTATGAAAGATATACTAAACAAGAAAAGGAAGTTTGTAGATCATGAGATAGTTGCACTCAGTGAAGAGTGTAGCACTATTATTTAGAAAAAGCTTCCTGAAAAGTTAAAAGATCCTGGTAGTTTTACTATACCTTGCGCAATTGGTGAAAAGTTTTATAGAAAAGCCTTATGTGATTTAGGAGCGAGTATCAATCTTATGTCTCTATTGATTTTTAAACGTTTAGATTTAGGAGAGATTTCCCCTACTACTGTAGCTCTTCAGTTAGCTGATCGATCAAAAACTTATCTTAAAGGAGTTATAGAATATGTATTAGTAAAAGTGGATAAATTTATTTTTCCTATAAACTTAATAATATTAGAAATGGAGGAAGATAAAGAGATTCCTATTATTTTAGGGAGACCATTTCTTGCAACAGGGAGAGCTGTGATAAATGTGCAAAAAGGAGAATTAATAATGAGAGTTAATGATCAAGAAGTAAAATTTAAGATTGCAAAAGCTATCAATGAAATATCCTGCAATAGAAAAAGACAATGAATGTTTTAGGATAGAAGTTACTGATTATCTGAGTAATGAGCAATTTAAGAAAGTGTTTGAAGAAAAATTAAGGTAAGAAAAATTTAGTGAGAATGAGAATGAAATAAAAGAAGAAAATTTAGATTATAGTCAAGACAAATTTGAAACTTTAAAATTGTTGGAAAATGATAATAAAAATCTTATTCCTTCAAGTATTAAACCACTTGAACTTAAACTGAAAGTATTACCTGCACATTTAAAATATGTGTTTTTAGGAGATTCATCGACATTGCCTGTTATTGTATCTTTTGTGTTAACTGAAATTCAAGAACAAAAATTAATAGAAATATTGAAAAGATATAAAATTGCTTTTAGATGGACTTTAACTGATATTAAAGGAAATAGTCCTTCTATTTGTATGCACAGAATTCTATTAGATGATCAATAGGAACCTAAAGTTGATCCTAAGAGGAGATTAAACCCAATAATGAAAGAAGTTGTTAAGAAAGAAATCTTAAAATGGTTGGATGTTGGAATTATATATCTTATTTCAGACAGTGCTTGGGTGAGCCCAATTCACTGTGTTCCAAAGAAAGGAGGAGTGACTGTTGAAGTAAATGAGAAAAATAGGCCAAGTTACTGGCTGGGGAATTTGTATAGACTATAGAAAATTAAATGTAGCCACCATGAAAGATCATTTTCCTTTATCATTTCCAAACCAAATGTTGGATAGATTGGTCGAGCAAAAATATTACTGCTTTCTAGATGGATATACCAGGTATCATCAAATTTTGATTGCTCATGAGGATCAAGGAGAAGACAACATTTACAAGCCCTTATGAAACATTTTCTTTCGTAGAGTACCTTTTAAACTATGATAGAATGTTTTTTGGTCTATGCAATGCACCTGCAACATTTCAAAGATGTATGATGCAAATTTTTAGCAATTTGATTGAACATGGAATGGAAGTATTTATGGATGATTTCTCTGTATTCGGGATCTGTATTCAAAACTTCATTTGAATTATGTTTAAATAATTTAATAAAAGTTCTGGAATTATGTGAAAAAATCAACTTAGTACTAAATTGGGAAAAATATCAATTTATGGTTGCAGATTTGTGGTTACGGGAGGAAATGTACTTGGGCATAAAATTTTTGAAAATGACATGGAAGTAGATCCTGCAAAAATTTAAGTAATTAAAAAAATTACCACCACCGACAATGGTTAAAGGGGTAAGAAGTTTTCTAAGACATGCTGGTTTCTACAGGCGTTACTGAAAAAAATTTTCAAAAATAATTAAGCCATTATGCCAACTTTTAGAAAAGGATAAAAAATTTGATTTTAATGAGGAATGCATAAAAGCATTTGAATTATTGAAAGAAAAATTATTCACTGCACCTATAATAGTCCCACCTGATTGGGAGAAACCATTTGAAATAATGTGCGATGCTAGTGATTATGTTATTGGAGTTGTATTAGGACAAAGGCACACTAAAGTTTTTAAAATAATATATTATGCTAGTAAAACTCTAAATGATGCTCAAATTAATTACACTACTACTGAAAGAGAGTTATTAGCTATTGTCTATGCCTTTGATAAATTTAGACCTTACTTGATTG
>NW_018164933.1:95117-95387 GCF_001263595.1 Phalaenopsis equestris
AGGTGTGTGCCTTATGAAGAAACTCAACAAATAATTGAAAAATGTCATGATTCTAAATTTGGAGGACATTTTGGAACAAATAGAACTGCATATAAAATTTTGCAAGCTAGATTTTATTGGCTACACTTTTTAGAGATGTTAATGAATATATTAAAACATGCAATAGATGTCAACAACTAGTAAATATTTCTAGAAGGAATGAAATGTCTCTAAATTACACATTGGAAGATGAAATTTTTGATGCATGGGGATTAGATTTTATGGGACCAT
>NW_018164933.1:95522-105777 GCF_001263595.1 Phalaenopsis equestris
TGCCGAGAGTAATTATTACTGATGGAGGATCTCATTTTAGGAATAAGAGAATCAAGAAATTGATTAAAAAATATGATATTATGCATAGATTCTCTACTGCTTATATATCAAATCATTAAATAAAACAAATTCTAGAAAAAGCTGTAAACTCTTATAAATTGGATTGGTCTGCTAGATTAAATATTGCAATATGGGCATATAGAACTGCTTATAAGACTCATATAGGATTGTCCCCATATAGACTTATTTTTGGAAAAAAACATGCCACTTACGAGTAAAAATGGAGCATAAATCATTTTGGGCTATTTAGGAATTTAATTTTAATCTAAAAGGTGCTGGTGAGAAAAGATTATTGCAACTCGATAAACTTGAGGAGATTAGAAATGAAGCATATGATAATGCAAAAATCTATAAAGAGAAAATGAAAATATGGCATAATCGGAATATTATTAAGAAGAAGTTTGAACATGGACAAGAAGTTTTATTATATAATCTAAGATTAAGATTATTTCCAGAAAAACTAAAATCCAGATGGTTAGGACCATTTAAAGTGGTTAAAATCTATCATTATGGAACTGTTGTTATTAAAGATCCTAAAACTGGAAAGATATTTAAAGTTAATGGGCATCGATTGAAACATTATTATGAATGACACATACCACATTTTAAAAAAGTTTTTATGTTAAGTCATCCTGACTAAACAATGGTACGCCGGGCTGACGACGTTAAACCAAACGCTTTGTGGGAGGCAACCCATATATATAAATTTATAAATCTATATATTACTATTTTGTTTAATAAGTTTATTTATATATTAGGAGATAATAATATTTTTGAGTTCTACATAATTTTATATATCATAAATTAAAATAAATATTGGTATTGGAGAAAAATTTAGAATCAAATTGAACAGAAAAATAAAAGACACGATTTTGGCCTCTGGCGCCGACGGCGCTAGAATGGGCACTGATGGCACCCACTTAATGGACCATGACACTGACAATGCCATCGGGAGTGCCAACGGCGTCTCTAGCAGTTTCACCCGTTCAGAGTGAATTTGGTGGTCTTTGGCGGGATTTCACTCCTAAATAACCGCCAAGAGGTCTTTTTAAAGGCCTAAAAACTACCTTGGATGACCACAAACTTCTTAATTTCAAATTCCATGGCTTACAATTCCAAAAATACTTCAAGGTATGTAGTTCTTAATAGAAGAAAGTTTATCAGTTTTTACGCGCAAAGGTTATATAACAAAGTCATTACGAAAAAGAGACTTCTCAAGGAGAGAGGTTTTGTTAATCATGGATTGAGTAATCCAAGTTTACAGATTGAGAAAATCATTATACAAAGGAGTTAGGAAGTTCTGTGCTACACTACAGCTGTAGTTGTTGTGTATGTAGTAAAGGAGTTCTATTCAAACTTACATGGAATTACCCAAGGAGTCGTCTTCGTTGGAGGTAAGGCTGTACCATTTACTCCGACTTGAATTAATGATTTGTATATAATAGAATAAGTTCAAATCTCTTATTATACAAACTTTATCCTAATGAGAGATATGATGCAAGATGTATATAATTTTCTAATAGATAAAAATGATAATTGGGAAATCAGAGATGAGGGATACGTTAGTTTCTCTACTTCACTGCTTAATCCAATATCAAAACAATATCATTTTCTTATATCTATAAAATTACTCCCTACCATAAGATTAGTAGAGTTACAAAAGAAAGTGTCATTTTAAACTATTGCATTCAAATGGAAAAACCCATTGATGTGGGATCAATTATTTTCAAATATGTTATGGGTATTATTATGAATGGGCCTATATATGGATTGGGGCATCTTCCTACTTTGCACTCAATCTCAAGTTCCATATGAAAGTTTGAAGAAAGTTTTATTACCTTGGGAGCCCATGATTCCTATTGATGAAAATTATTTTGGGAATGGGAATGAAGCATTAGATATTATTTTGGATCATTCATCACATTCTTCAACACCATTGATGCCACAAACAGTTGAAAGTTCAATAACATTGGAGAAAAAAATGAAGAAAATAAAAAGAGAACTTTAGAGTATTACAAATGCAATAGGAAATCTTAACTACCTTTTTGATCACCTAGATTGGAGTATGAATGAGAAATTTGATCATACTGGAACAGTTGAAGCAAGATTGGTGCAGATGTTCAAGAAAAATGGATGGATCGATGAAAATTTGACTAATCAATTCCCGGTACGTCCATTACCAGTCTATGGGAGATATTAGAGGAGGAGATGGTACTGAAGATGAGGCAGAAAAATTGAAGAAATTGGACTCTCTACTATTTTAAAATACTTATGTATTTAATGTGATTGTATGGATTTGACTTACTTTACTTTGCTTTAAAAATCTATTGACTTTGATTGTGTGTATAGTTCTGTGTCAGCATTCTAGTGTTGTGGCTTCATTTCGACACTGAATTATAATTTAGTTTGTTTTATGTATGTGAGAGTGTGATTAAAAAAATATATTTGTAAAAAGTGTATTTTCATATATAAAAGTTAGTTTGGTGTTGTTTGTGAAAATGCTTGTTTGTGAATAATTTTTAGATGAAAATTAGTGTTCAAAAAGACTAAATAGACTTTGGAGTAAATTAATAGAAAATTTAAATTTGTGAAAATAGAAAAGTGAATTTTTTGGCCACCGGCGACGCCGCCGACAACGCCCTTGACCCGAAAACCACCCAAACACCCTTAAAATTTGCGATTTGCATAGTAAAACACCATTTATACCCTTTGAGTTACCTTCAACCTCCAAATTTGCACTTAGGGCTTGCTATTGCACGAATTTAAGGTGATTTTAGGGCAAACAAAGTTCGGATTTCATCTTCTCCAGGTAAGAGGTACACTTTGAACTCAAAATTTTTTATTTTCACCAAAGATTTATCTCATATTGCTGAGATCAGAAATTTTGAAAATTTTTAGAAGATTTTGAGAAAATTCTTTGGTGAAGAAGTATTACTTAGTAGATTTAAGTTTAAAACGTTCCATATTGTAATTTTTGAAATTTTTGGGAATTTATTTGGATTTTATCAAATTTTCTTAGATTTACCATGGCACCGAGAATGAGCAAGGAAAGAGAAAAGTAGAATTTGATGATCAAAAGTTTGTCAATTTCAAGGTTAACATATGTTTCAATAGTCTACTTTCAACTAAAAAAGTAATTTTGGATCAAAAATTTAAAAATCCAGGAGGAGAAGTTGAAAGAATAATCAATGCTCGGCAATGGGAAAATTTTTGTTACTTTACTACCGAGGATATTATTGGTGTAGTGATGGAGTTCTATGCCAATTTTAAGGAGACTTCTAAAGACTATGTTTTTGTTCGTGGGAAAATGGTAGAATTTGCTCCAAGGAAAATTAATGAATTTTATCAGTTAGAAGATGTGTATAGATGCCAGTACAAATCATTTTCTACTACAAATGAGACCTTTGATGAAGTTATTTCTTTTCTTACTGATGGAAGAAGAGCTTGGAAGGTGAAGAATGGAGTTAAGGTAAACTTTGCTCTTTCTATGTTAAATTTAGTATCTAAGGCCTAATGCTACTTTATTTATGAAAGATTGATACCAACAAATCATCATAGTGAGGTTACAAAGGATAGAGCCATCTTGAACTTCTATATTCAAAAGATGAGTAGGATAGATGTAGGCTCTATTATTTATAGAAACATTCGTTCTATTACTTTTGGAGAGACTTCTGGTGGTTTAGCAAACCCTGCCCTGATCTGCACACTATGTGAACAGTCAGGAGTTGATTTTAGAGTGGACGAGGAGACGATTGTGAACACTCAGGAGTTGATTTTAGAGTGGACGAGGAGACGATTGAACCTCTAAAACCTATTGGGCCTGCCAATATAAAAACTTATGAATCTCATGTTGGATGGAGATCTGAAAGTAGGACCAGGGATATTCCTTCAACTTAAAGTACTACTTCTAATACCCCTACTAACCAAGAACTTATGGAGCAAATGATGATCCAACTGGGAGATATCTTGAGAATGGAAAATATGGAGGTCAGGAATACACACAATGATGATTTGATACGACAAAAGTTTGAATATGATGCTGCATATGATGATGCAATGGTCAGATACATGAGGGGTGATCACTCAATTCAGTTTCCTACTCACCTTATTTTTACCCCGTATCAGCAACAAAATTTGGATGTGGAAGAAGAAGATGATGATGATTGGTGCTTCTTTAGTTAGATTTTTGTTTATTTTATGTTTGGTTGTACTTTATTATTGAGACAATTTGTTTTTAGAGTGTGATACTTTGTTTTGTTTTAGATGTTATGTTGAATTGTGAACAGTAGGATCGTAAAACTGTTTTTGCATTGAAAATCATTTTAGTACTGTTGTTAGTTTTTAGTGCTTTGTTAAATATATTTATAGTAACTCTTTCTCAGCAATTTTTTTATATGTATTATGTGTTATTTAATGTTTTAAGTCTTGTAGCTTTTCATATTAGCACCTGCAATATTTCAGAGTTAAATTTCAATATTAGAATCTTCAACAGGTAAATCTTTCCTTTATGTATTAAATGTTGTCTTTCGCCCTTTTAATTTTTTCAATTGATTGCAAAATATTTAAAAATTTAAGTTTGGGGGGAAGAAAAATTTTTTTAAAGAAGTGAAACTTAATTTTATTTGTCCTTAATTAGCTATATTTTCAAAATTTAAATTAACATGACCTTTGGTATTAGAGGATAACTTTAGATAACATATTTGTGTTTCTAAATATATAATAAACTTAAGTAAAAATTTTCAATAATAAAGGTTAATTTTAGAAATTAAGATGTTTGGTAGGATAGAATAAGACTATGTTTTTCTATTGTAAGTAATGGAATTTGTATTTTTAAAGTATTAAAAATCTTAGGGATTCATGTAAGAAAAAAAGAATAAAACTTTATGAAAAATCTTTAAAGCTAATATAAATTTATAAGTGAAGGAATGTGAAAAGTTTTTAACTTTAAGTAGAAGATAGCGAAATTCAAAATTATTAAAGGCTATCCAGATATAGTAATCCTCACATAAAAAAAAGAAGAGAAAAGAAAAGAAAAGATAAAGGATTGAAAATGATCCTGAAAAAGAAAAGAAAAGAAAAGAAAAAGATGTGAGAAGAAGCTTGAGGAGATGCCTAATAAAAAAATGGCTTCACTTGAATCAACTTAAAAAATGAGACTTGAATATATTTTCTAAACTTATATTTCAGTATTATCATATTTACAAGTAAAGTTTCATGAGGATCTTTTTCATATGGATATTCTAAGTGGCTTTAATATGAATAATTTGCAATTTTCCTTAAAAAAAATTAGGGAATCAGAAATCTTAAATGCTGGATATTCTTATACGTTTAGTGTTAGTTGGAGTTATTTTACATTTTTCTTAAGTTGTGCTATTGTATTTAGTGGACTAAAATATGGAAATCTAGAAGTTAAATTCTTTGTCATGAGTCATATTTTTTATGTAGTAGAGTTACTTGAGGACAAGTAACATTTAAGTTTGGGGGATTTGTTACACAAAAAATATATGCATTTTTAGACCCATATTTTGTACTCATTTTTGGTGATATTGCACTTTAATGGAAGGTATTTTTCATGTTTTGTTGCAGATTGTTGATTTTTAGGACTTGGAGCAAAAATGAAGCAAAGAGGATGAAATTTGGAGTCAAAATGGAGACTTTGAAAAATTGTTCTGCACCGATGACACTGTTTGACAGAGAGCATGGATTTTATTTACAGATCAGTGTCAGTGCAAACCCTGTTTTTAGAAGATCTGACGAATTTAGATGCTTTTTGAAAATTTTTCGGATGAACCTATTGGAGAACCGATCCTAGGCTCTATTTAGGGTCGAAATTGATCAGAAAAGAGGCGCTCTCTTGCCATTTCGACTCACTCTTCACATTTCTTTGCCATTTCGTGCCCCTTTACTTCATTCCTTTCCATTCCAAACCATTAATTATTTATTTTCTTTATATTTTTGAGTTTTTGGTGGTGAGTTTAAGTGTGAATTCTTCTCTAAGAGTGTTGGAGAGGGAGAGAAGTAAGAGATTTCTTTTTCCTACATTTCCTAAGAGAGGCTACAAGTGATTTTCTTTGAGAAAGAGTTTCAGATAAGTGTTGTTTATTTATTATTTTTGTATGAACTTTATTTTATATATAAAATTTGTGTTTTGTTGTATCTTTCTCATGAAGTCTAAGTAGTTTCCTTTATCTTTCTCCCTACTCTGAGATATGGTGAAATGAAGAGATAATTTGGATGTGCCAATATTAAAATATAAAATAAATTATAATGGTTTTTCAACTCCAATCTTAATGCTCTTTTCAATCTAGCAAATGAATTGTTAAAATATGTTGTGAAACATATGATCCGGGAAATGGAGTATGAGTTCTACAACAGAGTGATAATCACATTTAAGTCCATGATGGAGTATTTCGTTCATGGAATTAAGTGCAAATAAATAGGAAAATATATTGTTGGGTGTAGAATTGGAGATTTTTAGGGTGACAGACTAAAAAAAATCCCCAATTTGATCTTAGTATTTAAAAACTAAAGTGAGAGTTAGCCTTCAGGGGAAGGGAAGTGGGAGCTCTAGAGTGGGAGCCAGTATCCTCCTGACCTAGCCACGAATTTAGGGACTAAACCTAAGATTAGCCAATGATTTTCTATAATTCTGAATCAGGGTGGAGAATTAAAATTTCTCATATTTGGCACAAAACATATTCAAACCATTTATCTCATCTCATTTTATCAAAAACTAATTGTAGTGGGAAAGATGTTCTTTCATTAGAAAACTTCATCACATAGACATAGTTTAGTAGTTACTATTTTAAACTCTACATTTAAATTATGCTAGTAGTTAATAATGTAGCTTTGATAGTATCTTAAACATTCAAAATTAGTGACAGTAATTTCATTTTATTTATGTGAATTTCTTAGTTAATTTATCATTTCAAATTTAAACCTTCCTCGTAGGATCGATATTTGGGATTTAAATAAAAAGTCTTATATTATTTGATAACGATACATATACTTGCGTAGAATCCCAACCTTAAGTGCTTAATGTTATTATTCATAAAATTATAAATTTTACACAACTATATTAAACTCGGGATCACTACTCACAATAACACAAAAAACATTTCAAAACATGACAAAAGTATCCAACACAACAAAACACATATAACAACAACAGTACAAACAACTACAACAAATAATAACTTATCAAAGAGTAGCAGTCCAAACTACTTCAACAAACAATTTGTAGGGAGTAGATGCTCGCGAAGTAGGAGCACAAGATGTAGAAGCACCTGAACCTCTTGAAAATCCTCATTTCCAGCCAAATATAGAATTCTCTGAATAAGATTTCAGGTTAGTGGTTGTAGAATCTCCTCCTAACTATCAAATCTTACTCCAGCCTGCTCACATAAATAAAAGATTATGGATGTGAATTGCAATCCAGCAGTAGTGGCAGCTCTGGCAGAACTAGTGATAACCTGATATATTAAGAATCCAATATAAATTGGCTTTGACTGCTGAATATAGTAGTTCAGATTGGATCTCTCTCTCTTGTAACTTCACTCAGATCATTTTTAGGGAGTAGACGAGCTGAAATAAAATAGTTCCACGCTTTTTCTGTGGCATCAAAATTTAACGCATGAAAATTCACTCTTCTATTATTCGTTATTTTCCACAAACTTCTTCCCATAATCAATGAAGAAATAATCCCATCTAACTCGCCCTCAGTAGGATTATAATTTAAATAAAAAACAAATTAAACTTGGCGGCATCTAGTAAAATGAATTGATTACCTCAGGGGAAAAAGCTACTGATTTCTTCTCACCATAACCTGATCTTCCTCTGTCGCAGGGAGATGAACATAAAACTCTCAAACTACAAAAATGACTATTACAACAAAAAAAAATAACAGAAACGCTCCCACTGTCGGCAAACTATCCAATCTTCCACAGCTTCGCCAAGATTTTTAAAACACTGCTCAGGAATCAGCTTTTTCTACTACATCGCTTCTGCATATCAATCTTGAGCTTTTGAACTAAAAGATTTACGTGAATCTAAAGTAAACTTCCCCTTGCTCCTCTTTATCTTTGGTGCCATTTTCTAAAAATCACATAAAATTCACAATAAATGCTAAATTCAAGTCTAAATCACTAAACTTAACTTCCAAAAGCTTAAACTATCATTTACGTGTACTTGCCATAACTTTTACTTGCCATAACTTTTTTGTAAGTTTTCACCATGAATAGTAATTTTTGCATAATTCAACATTGTACTCCAAATATATGGCGAAAATAAAAAAAAACTACATAGAAGTGAGGCTCTCACCTTGAGAAGATGAAATCTATCAAATTTGGCTCAATTCCACCAAGAAACCTTCAACTTTGGAGATGCCCCAGATCTAAAATCATGAACTCAAAAGGAAGAATACGACATTGGGGGGAAAATGGTGATTTTTGACTCAAATTTTTACCTTTAATCATTTGCGTACCAGTTTTCATGAATTGATGCTTAAGCACAACTGGTTCAACACTTAGGCACCAACCTTTTGGGTAACCAATGCTTAAGAGCGAGGTTTGGGTGCCAGTGCACAATTTTGGATACTTTTTATTTTTAAGTTAAATGAACATCTTACCTAAGTCTTCCACCCTTAAATGGTCCTCTTAATAACTATTTTCTTCCCCTTCTATTCTCTTTTTTCTCAAAATTCACAAATTTTCACAATTTTGATTCAATATTATATAACACATAATTTTTCACACAAACAAACACTTTCATTAATTTTTATAAACAGATACAAACACTTTCACAAAAAAACACTTATTTTCTTCAATCCAAAGATTCTTGGATGAGAACTCCTAAACACATCAATTCAACTCAACATCAAAACACATAAAACAAACAAACACTAACTACAAACAAACAAACTAGACTCTCAAATTTAATTCCATTCTCCTTCCGGTGGAACATATCCTGGCCTTTCAATTGTTTCTCCTGGGGCATTCGAAATATAGATTTGGTAGAATGGACGGCGGTGAAGAACTCTAATTTAGTCTACTTCAATCCACTTATTTTTCAAATACATTGTCATGTACGCTTCTTCTATATGACCTGTATGGATGAATTGCATTTTGAGTTGCCATCCGATATGCTCCAAATGTGTGTTAGTCTCATTCACTTCTGCTTCGATTGAAGCCATGTCGGCCTCAATCGTTACAATCTTCTCTGCTATTCTTTCTATACTAACGACTATGAATCTGTTGTATAACACTTGGGCACTTTGACTCACGAACCTCTTCTTAATGGCTTCTTCTTTATTTTTCATTTCAATCTCCCAAGAAGTCTTTTTTCCAAGTTCTCTTTATATTTTTCTCTTCACTTAGACTTTAGGATGAAAATTTAAAGTGGGGTAAAAATTCACTTCATTCTCATGCTATGTATAGGTCTTGGATGAAGCCTAAACCCACTAATCACGTTCACAAACCACCAAACCACATTTAAAGTCACTAAATCACATTTAATCCTTCTAGAATATTAATTCTACATGCTTGGTCAAAGGTTCAAAATATGGTCCTTAGATGATTTGATTAGTAGCTTAGGAGGCTAACCAAGGCAGGAGAATATGAAACTTGGTTAATTTCAATGTTTTGGGTTAATTTGGATCTTAGGCTCAAAATTAGGGTTTGAGGAAACAATATGAGTTGGGCTTGGTTTGGCATCGCTTAAAAATTGTTTTAAGGGTCCAATTGATCCAAAGGGGTGTCATGAAGAATTTAGGAAGTGAAATTTGGGAAAATGAATTGATTGTAAGGCTTGGTTAAATGGAATTTTGACGTAGGGTCAATTTTGGGGAATTTGGTTTGAGCTTGGATTTGGACTAGGCTAGGGTTTGGATCTAGACCAATTGAGGGTTCAAATTAATCTATGGGAATGTTATGAATAGTTTAGAATCCAAAATTGGGGAGGTTGGATAGGTTATGGGGTTCAATTTGATGGAATTTAGGGATATGGTCGAATTGGGGATTTTTAATTGGGCTTGGAATTTAAGTTTGAAATTGGGTTCAATTATGCTTGAATTTGGTTTCAATTAGGTTTAAACATGATTAAATTTGATTTGGATTTTAAATTGGGGAAGTTTGAAATCAATTTGGTGGGAATTGGGGGTGATTTGGAGACTTTAGGCATTTTTGGAGACTTTAGGCAT
>NW_018164933.1:105787-112879 GCF_001263595.1 Phalaenopsis equestris
TTAGGCATTTAAAATTAGGATTTTGGTCAAAATTGGTCAATTTGGTCAAATTGGATTCAATGGGTAGTTGGGATTAGTTTTAGGAGAATTTTAAATGATTTGGAAGGTTTTAGGAATTTTTGGGCCATGAGGGCCATTTTTGTAATTTTGGTGAAGGGGGTATTTTGGAAATTATGGAAATTTGGAGGTGTTTTGGGCAATTTGGGTGAATTGAAATGGTTTGGGATAATTTTTGAGTGAAATTGGGTAATTTGGGTAATTTTTGAAAAATTAGGGCTCTAGGGGCAATTTGGCAATTTTAGGGGCGAAAGGCCAAAATTAGGAATTTGGGTAGAATTGGGGTTAATGGAAAATGCTGATCATAAAATTACTCTTTTTTGAGCCATGAGACCAAGGGAGACTCCATTTTGGATTCTCCATGTGTTGGTTTTAGCCAAACCCTAGCCTAAGGCTAAGGGTTTGGGGGACCATCCACATGAGCTTCCAAAAGAGTAGGGAACTAGGCTAAGCATGTTTCGTTAAGGATTTAGGGTGTGAGTGAAGGTGAGGGGTTTCAAGTGTGTGTGTGCAAGAGTGACCAAGACCACACCACCCAGGGCTAAACCTAAGGCCAAATAGTCCTATGCGGACTCTTCTTGACATGTTAGCTCCACCTACTAAGTGCTAGAGGTTAGAACCAACATGCGAAACTTCAAGAGAGCAAAGAGGCATTTGGAACATCTAATGGTGAGGGTTCTCTTACTAGTCCTCTAGGAATAGTCAACAAGAAAATCCTATGGCTAGATCCTAGGCTTCTAAAGAAGAAAGATTAGACCTCAACAAAAGTGAGGTCAACAAGAAAGGAACTTAATTATATTTCTGAATTAAGCAATAAATTATTAGCATTCTTACTAATAAAGTCTTCATGAAGTTCTTTTAACTATAATACTTCTAAGCATTCAAAATATAACTAATTTGTAGTTATCCTTGAAATAAATAGAAAATAAGAACACTTAAACTTGACTACTAAGTATTCTTACATTTTAGTTTTAACCTGAGTTATTCATTTTTTTTTTTAAAATTTTCATTATCACATTTATAGAAAAAAAACTATTTTAAAATTTTCATTATCACATTTATAGAAAAAAAACTATAGAAATATCTAAGTTAAACTCACTTCCACAAGTTATAATTTTTACATAGTACAAAGGAGTTACTTGAGGGCAACTAAATTTTAAGTTTGGGGGAATGACCCACATTAAAATTACCTATTTTTAGTGAATATTTTATGATTGTTTTAAGCATATTTTTACTGATATTGCACTTTTAAAAAATATTTTTTGTATGTTTTTTGGTTTTAGATACATGGAATGCACATTTAAAGAAAATGAGGGAAAAATGAGCAAAAATGGTTCATTTTATATGGAGCCATAGAGCCGCCCTTTGGTGCTATAGCACTACAGACGAGCGTAATGGGCGCCATAGCGTCCAGATTGGTGCTATAGCGCCCAGACTGGTGCTATAGCGTCCAGACTGGTGCTATAGCGCCAATAACTATCATTCTAGAAGATTCAATGAATTTCGCCAAATTTTGAAGGGGTGTTTGAAGAATCCCTTGATTATTTTTAGAGATCTATTAATAGGGACGAAAATGGGATGAAAGAGAGGAATTTTTTGCAGTAGTTGAAGGATTTAGGAAGTTCTACTATTTTGTTTAAGTGTGAGTTTAAGTGTGTTTTGTGCTTGTAAGAGTAAGGGTTTGGAGAAATTTTTAAGGAGACTCCAGAATTTGTGTTGGGGAGAAGCCATAAGGTACTTTGTATTTGTATTTAATTTTTTTTGTTTCTAAGACTTTAATTTCAATACAAATTGTGTTTTTGTTTATTTTCAATGAATTCTGAGTGATTCCTTTTCTTTCTTCTTGTATTTGGGATTTAATATTATGAGATGAGAATGACTTAAAATTTCTTTTTTATTTAAAAAAATTTTGATGCCATTCTCACTGATTCTTCATTGACTTTACAAATTAGCCACTATTTGATGCCATTCTCACTGATTCTTCATTGAATTTACAAATTAGCCACTTGTGAGGTTTAAATCCATTGAGAAACATAAAGACCCAAGAGGGATATGATTTCACCCAACTAGTGAGTGTAATACTTCATTTTGGGTAGAGCCGTTGCGATCACCTAAGGAGAGTGAAAATAGATAGAGAGATAAGTTTTGATGGGTTTAGAATTGATGGTTTTAGGGTGAAAAACTAGATCCTTTTTATCAATTTGGTTTAGAGTGTTTAGAATTGATGGTTTTAGGGTTAAAAACTAGATCCTTTTTATCAATTTGGTTTAGAGTATGGATCGTAAGGATCCCTAGTAGGTCCTATAGAGAGGGCACAGTGGGTAATCTAGAGGTGAGAGGTCAGAATCTACTCAGCACTACTACAAATATTGGTGAAAAGCTCTAAATTAGCCAATGTTCTTTGCTAGCATTGGGAGGGAGGTAAAGAATAGGAATGCTCCTATTTGTCATAATACATCATCTTATTTTTAGTCATTCAAATCCTACATAGATTAATAGCTCTTTGCAAGGGGAAAGATCTTTTCAAATTATTCAAACTTGTTAAATTTACTTTCTATTTAACTGTTAATCTTAATTGTTTCGTTCTGCTTTAATTTAATCTTAACCTTTGCAATCATATCGATATTGTTAAACTTTTATTTTATCTACAATTTAGATAGAATTTTGTAAGTCTAATTTAAAGAATTTAACTTTCCTCGTGGGATCGATACTGGGGTTTTTAAATAAAATCCTATATTACTTGTAACGATACATATACTTGCGTAGTACCTCTAGTGTGAAGCTATCTATATCATTTCATTTTTTTACACTAGCCACTAAATATAAATTTAGACTAGTTTTTGGCAATGTTTTCGAGATTAAAAATACAAGTAATTGCGGGGTCAATAACATTAAAGCATGGTTGAACTATATTGAATATCACTCAAATATGTATCAAAAAAAGTTTGAGGAAGCATCGAATACAATTTAATAATATTATGAAGATTGTTTCAATAAGATCCAAGTAATAATTTTAATACAACAAACATTATAGTTTGGTTGGGTACTCACTTAAATCATGATGATCAAAATTAGTTTGAAGAAAGTTCAAATAATAATTAAGGCATAATCAAATATGTATTTGGCTCACGTTAAAATCAGTTTTAAATCTTATTATGACAAGGTATAAATATATATCAATCAACATTGCTAAAAAATAGTATAATTTTGTTTCAAATATAGGTTGAGCATAGATCAACTTGGGTTCAATCCAGATTTAAGTGGGATTGGAACATGAATCAAGCTTCAAAAAAGTTTAAGCATTATTCAAATAAGTTTAGAATCATGATTGTACGAAGTTCATATCATTCAAATATTGATCAAATAGTTTTTGAATGATGATGAAATCTTGATTAAATTATGATCAATATTTGGTCAAAGCATCTTCAAAAAAGAATAAAATAATATTAGAAAATGTAATTTTTTTTAACAATGATAATGATCTTCAAAAGAAGATTGAAAATCTGCTAAAGCATATTTAAGTTATCATCAAACAGAAACTGAATAATGATCAAATCATTTTCAAAGTATAATAAAATCATTTTCAAACTGTAATTGAATATCCTTGTACACTGATCAAATCATTTCTGAATAATGGTCAAACCATCAAAGCATTTTTGAACAATGATTTGGTATTTTCGACCATGATCAATCAAACTTTTGTCTATATTCAATCAATATCACTGCGTTGTTCAAAGATAGTTCAACAAAGGATTGAATAATGGTTAAATTATCTAACTTATCTTTGATCACGATCCATCTATATTCAAACATGTTTCAATCATTGTTCAAAGATGGTTAAAAAATGAATAAATTATCATCAGACCAACATTTTTTAACTTCCTAGTAAGCAATCTGTTGTCAATTGGCATTCTAGGATTATGACATCTACAGACTCTTCATGTTTAGAATTTAAACTGCGAAAATTATATTCAATCCTAAACAAATCATATGAATAACAACACAAACAGAAGAGATACTTGAGGAAAGGATCGAGGATCTCCCATGAAGGCAAGGTCCCATAATTACTCCATAACAGTTTTGGTTGGTTATCAAATAGTGTGGATATAAAGATCCTAATTAAACTTTCATACATATTTCTCTAATAAAACCAATATAAATTTTTTAAGCCAATTTTGTTTATTATACAACATAAATAGCCAAAATTCCCAATGAAAAGGAATAAAATTCTATATAAAGTTGTTAAATATCCAAGCATTGTAATCATATAAAAGGCATAGTTGGCTTAGTTTGAAACAAAAGAGACGTGCACAAATCTTATGATAAAAGTGAGATTTGGATTTGTAATTTACCTTAAAAATAAAAGATACGTCGGAACGAAGACAAGTTTAACTTTAGCCGTGCAATGCTATATTCATCATGTTAAAGATCAAGTGGGAAAAGGCGAAGCGTGATTCATGCGGCAATTCATTTATGATTTTGTTTTCTACTTTTCATTATGGACCGTGATCGGCCTGGCAGCTAGGAGTCATTAATATCTCTGAAGCTGAACTCTTGTTAATGGACACGGATTAAACTATATCTGCCCAATAATCATTTATTATCGAGTATCTCACAATTAATTCGTTTAGATTTTTGTTAGGTATCGCTGATTTATATTTTAAAAATTACGAGAAGTTTCGTGCCATTGTGAAATGGGAATTTGTACAGTCCATGACACGAGAAAATATTAGTCAGAACTCTGAATCATCCAGAGTCTAATAAGAAGGCGCCACGTATAAAGTGGACCCATCACAATACACTGTGATTGGTCTACTTTAATATGAGAAAATATTAGATCAGGACTCCGGATCATCTGAGATCTAATAAGGAGACGCCACGTGTAAAGTGGACTCATCACAATACATTGATGAAGAGAGGACTCCTCTTAATGTGACATAAAATTTTCTCCAATGACGTAATTTTAGTACTATGTTTAATGTGACAATTAAAAAGTATAATTTCTTTGCTAATTACGATCCACTTCGTTGGTTGTAAGAAAAATAGTAATTTTTGAAATATTTAATATAGGGGTAGTTTGATTGTACGTAAATTGAGTTTATTGCATAAAAAAAAAACAGGGTTTTAAAAATTTGATTTTTTTTTCTTGAGAAAAATGAAATGAAAATATTAGTGAATTCTAAATGCAGCTTTACTTCTTTTTTATTGTAATCCAAAAACATCAAATTGGTTTAGTTTTAAATATAAGTTTGTTGGATCCCAAATTGACTTGTGAATCACGTCCAAGGATTAGAGTGTTGGTCAAATGAAGAAAAGAGAAATAAGACAAAAGTAATACTTAATTTTTTTATAAAATTTTTGGGATCCCCTCCCAGTGAAAAAGTTCATTCTATTTATAACTATTCGATAAAATATTTAAAATTGCTTGATTGTCCCTCCATTTAAAGAGAACGTTACCATAATTTATAATCATTTACACTCTTAAATATTTATAGTTGATTAATACATATCATGGCCTTGTAACTGTCGTTGGCGTTGTTCTACATCTATAACTTCTCCTGACGTCGTTTTGTATTTGTTAACTGACAAGCAGGGACATTTTCAGTCGGTCAGCCCAAATAGTTGAATGTTGATATTTTGTAATGACAGACACCAGTTGAAAAAGTGTTGCATGGTTGTGCGGTGTTTGTTGGGTTTGACAGTATTTAGTTTGGTCGGCTTCATGAGCTTACTGACTTCATGTCGAATGTCCAAAGACCAATCTTTTACGTTATCCACACTTCTTCTCGAGATATTAGCAGGCATGTTTGTTGACCTCACTGTTTGTTGAGGTCTAGTCTTTCCTCCTTAGAAGCCTAGGATCTAGGATCTAGCCATAACTTTCCTGTTGACGATCCTAGAGAACTAGTAATGGAACCTTACCCCTAAAAATTCTAAACACCCCTTTGCTCTTCTTGGAGTTCCACATTGTTGACATCACTTTATGTTGAGGTCTGGTTTCTTCTTTAGAAGCCTAGGATCTAACCATAGAACCTTCATGTTGACTATTTCTAGAAGACTAGTAAAAGAACCCTCAACATTATAAATTCTAAAACTCTTCTTTGTCCATCTTGAAGTTCCACATGTTGATTCTAACCTTTAGCACTTAGTAGGTAGAATCAATATGAGGGAGCTCAAGGAAAGTCCCTATAAGAAGTCTGGCCTTAGGGTTAGCCCTGGGTGGTGTGGTCTTGGTCTTTCACACATACACTTTCACTTTTGGCTTAAACTCTTAACCAGAGGTGCTTAGCTTGATCTCTTACTCTTTTGGAAACTCATGTGAATAGTCCCCTAAACCATTAGCCCTGGTCTAGGGTTTGGCTAAGACCAGCACATGGAGCAGCACATGGGCTAAGACCAGCACATGGAGGATCCATAATGGGAATTCCCTTGGTCTCATTGCTCAAAAAAGGGTAATTTATGATTAACATCCTCAAGTGATCTCAACCTGCCTAAATACCCAATTTTGCCTTTTGCACAAACTTTTTCATAACTACCAAATTGCCCCTGAAACCCTAAATTTTCCAAAATTACCCAAAGTACCCAATTTTGTCCAAAAATTATCTCAAACTCTTTTAAACCACCCAACTTGACCAAAAAACCCCAAAAATTTCAAAATTCCCAAAATATCCCTGATTTTGCCAAAATTACCAAAATGCCCTTGGTGGCCCAAATTTTCTTGGTGGCCCAGCCCTTGGTGGCCCAAATTTTCCCAAAACCTCCAAAAATCATTTCAAACACTTTCAAAACCAATATTGACCACTCGTGAAGCCTGATCCCAATTTTTTGTATATGTAAGAATTTATGAAGTTGACATCACTACTTGAAGATATTAATCCCTGCAACGACGCCAAAAACTTGATCCATGAATACTTAATGCTTATGCATAGTATAACAATAGTTCTGATGGTATTTTTTTTACTTATGTTTCCTTATTTTGCAATAAAAAACTTGATCCTGAAGAAAAATAAGAATTTAACTTTTTAATTTATATAT